>NW_013665767.1:864614-868159 GCF_000517525.1 Limulus polyphemus
ATATATATATATATATATATAACACGAGAGACTGATTCTATCCTATTGAATATTTTGTGGTAAAATTTTAAAATTATATATATAAAATTAAAATCGTGCTTTTATCACATTAAATATTTATTTTTTGCACACAAGTTGATGTCTATCTTTATAGATCATTTATCGTATCTGATACATTTATACTGATTAAGAAATAAGAGAAAAACACCTTAAGCTAGTTGACAAAGAACACTGATATTGATATAAATATAAAGAAGGATATCTTAATATATATTATATAATTAACTGCTGCTGTCCCCTGTATTAAGAGGATAGGGCGCTAAACCATAACTGTTCATGATAATTCCTTATGATTTAATCAAAACTACTTATAGAGCAAACAGGGGTATGAATATATTTTTGCTTTGTGTTTTTATAGCTTTTGTAGAACCAGTGTATTTTGGAAAAAAAATTGAAACCAACATCCGCGAAGCTTCAGAAATGTTTCGAAAATGGACTAAAACAAAATCATCCGTTTGCAATTACGATGATACTGTGTGTGATTTCGCCCTAAACAAGGATGACAAAAGAAAATGGTTCAGGTGGGATGAGGGATACAGAGATTTTATGTAGGAATCACTGCATACAATATATTTCGTAGTCTTTGGTTATGTAGAGCTGGTCAGAATAAAGAGCAATCAAGTACCCCCGCAAGTCTTTCATGGAACGATTGAAATATTCTATGTCCAATCTGACAACTACACTAAGAAAACATTAACCCCTTGCTGTACTAGAAAACAAGTTGACTTACTGATTATCTTTCATGAAATAACTAGTGAAAAGCTGAATATAATCGACAATAAAACCAATGTAGTAAAACCTGTATCACTGGCTAGAGATTGACTGCAAACATTAACCAACAGATGTCGATACAGCTATTGACTAAATAATTGGTCTAACAGAAAAAAATCATATTAACCATATACCACAAACCCAAGAGCCAGCCACAGGTACATGAACTTTCATCAGAAAGCTATTGTTCTATTTTAAACTACTTTAGATAATGAAACTGCTTTGCTACTGGGTAATGAGCATTGTCCAAAATGTATCAAAGCTGATGACAATTTCAAAAATATATCAAAATACATTCAAATTATTCAATGTTGCAAGGCATGTATAGGTTGGGTTACTGCATAAAAAGGAGGTTTAGTATTAGACATTGATATGCTCAAATGCCATTGTACTTCTTGTGATTAATGTGATAGCATATATGATATGTGTATTGAATGTCAGATTAAAGGACATAAATCTTGTTATTCAGTATTAAAAGCATGCAATCAGTGTTTAGACTTGAAAAGCTGTGGGTGGCTGTTCAGTCATCGTACTCTGAGAAAAATTGCCAAGATATCATGAAAAAGTTTATTAAAGGAAAAACATTGAGGGTTTTATCCTGGGATAGACCATGTAGACAAGCATATGGATAGCTATATAACTGGTAAATGATTTCAGATAATGATAGAACAAATATAACCAGGTTAGGAGCCCTTTACAAAGACAATGAGTTTGAAACTCTAACATTATTTCAGAAGAAATTTCCACACAATTCCCTTTGAAGAAAAGATCAGATGAATTTTTTTCTATTGTATTAAAGATGTGTCAGATAGATATTATTGAGAAGATAAACAAAATTGGTACGATCAGATCAGCTCTGAAAAGGGAAGGAAAAGGGTGTCCTCAAAGAACCCACTGAAATCTGCATGAGCCTCCCTGGTTTGTTATTGGATTTATATAGAACAGGTAAACTTTACAAAGCCAGGTTACATAGCCAAGTCTATCTTCCACTGGTAATTGACAAAACAGATGAGGCTTCCTCCATGCACTACAGTTATGACAGTCTTTTTGTTGTACAAGTTGTCAAGAAAAAGTGTCATACGTTGATATGACTGGTCGTCTCCAAATTAAGACGAGATAATTCAATAAGAGAGATCTTTATAGGCACTGCCGAAACTGTAATTAAACAGATGAGCGAAAAGTCTACAAAGAATACACTAAGAACGAATTATATAACATATTATCTGAAAGTTTCAACAAAGTACAAAGCAAAACAAATAGTATTTATGATTTTTAACCTAATAAATGGAGTGCTAGATGTGTAGTTTTGATGAGGACCTCATATTTCTATCAAATAGAAATAAGATACTCCAAATAAGTTGGACAATAAGGAAACTTAATAGAGGGAAAAATAGTATCAGAAGTATTCCAGTACCAAAGAGCTACTTCACAGCTATAACATATTTTGATAGATTTCTATACATTGCTCACAACAGTGAGGATGGTGGGATATTCAAACTCTCGTTAAGAGACTGTCAGGATTTTGTATAGATGAGTGGATTGGGATTCTTCTACAGTAGGTGTCTGTGACTTGTTGGCGATAAATTCAAACAATAAACGGACAGCACACAGTCCACTTGTTTTAAAATAATATATATTCAAAACAAGTCCAACGTATGTACAAAACTTCTTTACGTGATAAGATACCATAGTTGTATCTAAAACTCTAAATAATTCTCTTTTCTTGTCAAAAGTCCACACAGGTTGAATCAGTTACATTAGAATCCATTGACAAGACGAATTATTTTCTTATACTCTGTTTCTTGTCATACAATCTGCGATAAATTCACTTACGTTAGTCCGTGGTTACCACAGTTATATCGAGAACTTTAAATAATTGTCTCTTTTTCGTCAAAGTCCACACAGACGGGTTCAATTACATTAGATCACCCTTTGACAAGACAAATTATTCTCCTTATCTCTGTTAAACTGTGAAGCTCACTATAAAATATCGCCCGTTACGGCTAAACTAACAATCACGTAGTCTAACTTCACTTTCGCTAACTTAATGTTTTCTGACTTCTCTTAACTTCTTTGTTGGTTACCACAATTGTATCCAGAACTTTAAATAATTCTCTCTTTCTTTCGTCAAAGTTTACACAGGCTGGTTAAGTTACTTTATAACACAATTGACAAGACAAATTATTTTCCAACTCTGTTGTTACAATACAATTGTGAAACACACTCTAGAAATCACCCATTAAGGCTAATAACTCACACGCCGACTAACTTCACGTTTTCAAACTTTTTTTTTTTGACTAAATTTCACTTGACGTGCGCTCGCTTCGTCACCTATATATACCTTGTCCAACTGAGGCCTGGAACTTTCTATAAACTAGAAGACGCTATGATGTAACGATACTCCCATAGCGAGAATAAATTAGAAGTTTCGAGAAGAATGATGTCAGCAATACTACAACAGTTGAACTACGCGCACAACATACGACTCTTACCGAGTTACGTTTGTTTGTTTGTAATTAAGCACAAAGCGACACAATGGGATGTCTGTGCTCTGCCCACCACGGGCATCGAAACCCAGATTCTAGCGTTGTAAGTCCGCAGACATACCGCTATGCCACTGGGGGGGCCCAAGTTACGTAAGGAAATTTGTCATAACTATTCCTTTTAAAATAATTAACTTTTAACACTCTTGTTATGAAAACTAAATATTCATT
>NW_013665767.1:868243-869164 GCF_000517525.1 Limulus polyphemus
AACAAAGACACTTCCAAAGTATTGCACAATGACAGAAACCAACAAGTGTTTGGCATCATACTCATGGACAAGACTATAATATACAGTTAAATTAAAGAGTAACCAAATAAAGAAAACTTGATGGACATCTAGCAAGTGTAACCATTTTAAGTGGAAGTGGCAGATGGAACCAGCCTGAACGCACAGTATTCTAGTCCAACAGGTATAAGCCCAGAAGGATATACGTTATTCTGTACAGACACAGATAGTTCTTCGGTACACCAATGAATTAGAAGTGTAGGAACGAAATTTATCTTGTTAATTTGCGTATTTGTTTTAAATATATTGGGGGTCCATACTCAAAAATTCAAAAAGTTAAAGATAACTTGATATATGAAGGCAACATTGAAACTGGCAAGGTTATTTCCTTTTACGAAAACACAGTGAAGACTGTACGTGAACGACTTGTTCAACTTGAACTAAAAGCACAGGACTCAAGCTTCACTGCAACACTAAACATGACCAATACTTGGATTTCAAACTAAAGTGACAGCATTTTTACAAAATGGAATCCTTTAAAGGTAAATTAAACTTAATACCACTAATGACACTGGTAATGGAGCATCATTTCAATGTAATACGAAGTGAGCATATGATGCCCACTGTTTTACTAGTTTTACAATATTTACAACAGCTATTGGTGACTGCTAGAAGGTATAAAAACTAACCAGTACAACTTTCAAATATTTCACAAACCCAATATCGTATTATATTGTACCTAAGACTACAGTATAAACAAACCCCAACATCATATAATATTGTACCTAAGACTACAGTATAAAAAAACCCAACATCATATAATATTGTACCTAAGACTACAGTATAAAAAAACCCAACATCATATTATATTGTACCTAAGACTACAGTATAAACAAACCCCAA
>NW_013665767.1:870164-881748 GCF_000517525.1 Limulus polyphemus
CCTAAGACTACAGTATAAACAAACCCCAACATCATATTATATTGTACCTAAGACTACAGTATAAACAAACCCCAACATCATATTATATTGTACCTAAGACTACAGTATAAACAAACCCCAACATCGTATTATATTGTACCTAAGACTACAGTATAAACAAACCCCAACATCGTATTATATTGTACCTAAGACTGCAGTATAAACAAACCCCAACATCGTATTATATTGTACCTAAGACTACAGTATGAACAAACCCCAACAACGTATTATATTGTACCTAAGACTACAGTATAAACAAACCCCAACATCATATTATATTGTACCTAAGACTACAGTATGAACAAACCCCAACAACGTATTATAGTGTACCTAAGACTACAGTATAAACAAACCACAACATCATATTATATTGTACCTAAGACTATAATATAATTTAGCCAGTCACATTTTCCAAGGAAAACCTCTGCTAGATCAGTTTGTAAAGAAGCACTGACTGAGTTGTATCACTGGAGAAAAACATGTTGTAAACCGGTACGTCAAGCTACAGTAAGAAAAGTTCTAGGTTTAAATAATTTTTCTTCCTCAAGCAAATTTCAAAAATAAATCTTAGTAATTATAAGAGCTATAATATTCTATTTATTTTTGAGACTCTTCTACAAATTTTATATAAAAAAAGGCAACCTTATGGAATTATAGCCGAAATGAGGGTATGTGACCAGGCCCTCTCCTAATACTGAGAGAAAGTAAACGAAACAGAAATTAGTTTTAATAATGACTGGTTTATGAAGGCGAGAAGAATGAAGTGAAAGTCGAAAGAAATGAGGAGGATAACTTCTTTTTGAGGTGAATAGTCGAAGACTTTTCGTTGAATTGAATGGTGATTTGTGTCAACTCGAGCTTGAATTAACTAGTGAGAGAATAAAAAGTGAATGAATGTAAAGCTATGACTGATAATATGGGCAATAAAATGCATAAATACCTTAATACAGAGTAAACGTAAGCAACAGGTGAGGGGTGGGGAGATGAAAGCCGAAATGAAACTGAAGAATGAAGACATTTTTTGTTTCCACGTAATTGTCTAGTTTTAAATGGGGATTTGAACTGGCTAGGTGGATTAATGAGTTTTCTTTTCTCTTATTTCCAAGAAAATCAATATCCTGTTTCTTTGCAGGAAAATGATTGGACTGAATCTATTATCATAGTTGTGAAAATATATAAAGCGTGAAAACAGACCAGGTATTTTGCTCAAACTAGACTAAAAGAGTGCTTTTCATACAGTGTATCATCGTTTGAATCTTGGAACATCCATTACTTTACTCACACTCCACAATTAATATAAAATTGGTTTATATGCGTAGAAAGCCTTCAGTTAATATAGTTTATGTCATAAAAGAACATAAAGAGGTATCTTGTTAAAAATCAATAGCTTATAGTTTCAGATTAATTGTAACTGCTAGAAATATAAATGTTTATCAACAGAAAGAATAAACACTTCCAGTGTCCCACCAGGAGCGTTTATGCGAAAAAACATAAAGAAAAGGAATGTGCACGGGCGTGCGCGCATTCGCATCTTTTTAATAAGGCAAGATAGTGAAAATCCACATAGAGAAGAAGTAGTTCCTTATATATCAAATAGAAATCACAGGTTCCTTGCTTTTGATGCTATGGCGGTCACATATTCTTTTTTATATGTTTTTTTCGCTTGCTTACCTCACAAAAATATGCGCACGTGGACAAGTAATAATACCCAAGTGCACTCTCTCAGGGTCCAATAAGTATGTGTGCAAAATTTCAGGTTTCTAGGTTATTTTCTTCTTGAAGCAATAGCGGTCACAGAGACATACAGACAAACAGACACGCCCTTTTATTATTATAGATAAAGCAATAATTAAACAGAGATTACGTCATTTTTAAATTTTCTTTTAATTTTCACAGATGAATGAGTTTTTGAATGAAAAACTGATGGAAAACTGGGAAATAGAGAAGGCAGTATATTTGTTATTGCTTTTAGCGGTTTGAAGTAAATATATATAAATGTCTGTATTGTGCAAGTTTATGCCATCTTTTTAAGTACAGTAGATATTGAAAAAACTCAATCCTTTAAGTCGAGTTCTAGGTTGGAATCCAGCTAAATCCCATCTTTGATTTCTTCAGGTTAAAATCTCAAAAAAAGGCCCCTTATTTGTTTCAAAGAGTCTAATAAGGCCCTTGTGACGGCGGAAGTGTATCATCGTTTGAACCTTGGAACGTCGATTACTTTGCTCACACTCTACAATTAATATAAAACTGGTTTATATGGGTAGAAAGCCTTCAGTTAATATAGTTTATGTCATAACAGAACATAAAGAGGCGGAAGCAGCTTATTGATTTCTTACCGTTTGATCAGAATTTCTAAATTAGAGCGGCTATGCCTGAACTATAATCATTTCTGACCTGACCATTTACCCCACATACGCATAACGCACCGTTCAGGTTGAAAATTCCAGTTTCATTTTTTTAACAATTCTTCGTAATTTTGAAACTTAGAGTGAATCCAAATGAATATAAGAATTTTTTTGTCACAAAATCAAAAAACATTATTCAGGAGTCTCGAAAAAAACAAAAAACAATTTACCATACAGATGATATGTTTCACAAAAATGTAATCAAAACAAGAACGCCTCTTTTGATATATTTAGTCCACGACTATATATAAAAACATAGTATCAAAGTAATATTTTGTACACATTTAATAATTTTAATCAATTTAAATTAATATTCATTAGCGTTTGCTTTCATTGAAAAAAAAAAAACATTTAGTGAAAATTATACCAGGAAAAGTATTTTACAAAATGTGAACTTCAAGACTGAAATAAAATATTTTTGTTACCAGTGTTCCCTAAAGATGAAATATTCCTTATAATAATAATGATAGAGGTTTTACATCTAAAGTTTAAAATTACTTCTCGAAGCTATCAACTGAGAATATCTTTTGACCATTCAAACAAAAATGAAACTAAAAACTTTTGAGACTTCAAGAAACTAATGTCCACTAACTGCCTCTTTCTGTGTACAAGGCTTACGGGTTTGTTTGTTTGAAATTAAGCACAAAGCTACACAATGGGCTATCTGTGCTCTGCCCACCACGGGTATCGAAACCCGGATTCTAGCGTTGTAAGTCCACGGGGGGGGGGGCATTGGTTTGTTAGTAAGCACAAAGCTACCTAATGGGCTATTATATATATATATATATGTGTATGTATGCATGCATGTAATAATACTAATACTGTAGTGCGGGTTATCTATTTGACACAGCCTTCAACATAGGTCATTTCATCGCAAGTTTATGCAAAGTCAAACTGTTACTAAGACATGTTCTTATGAAGTATAGTTTTACCGAAATAATTCCCGTGAAATATAATGTTTCATAGACACTACAGTAAGCGTAGCCACAGCTTTGGTTTCATATATATATCTTATGCAGAGATTTCTGGATCATATGCACAAATGACTTGAAATGAATCCGCATTTCCCTCCATACCAGCTTAATCATATTTAACTTTTTTTGCTAATATGTTAGCTCCGACAACAAAACACATTTAATTCCATATCAATACCGTAGCAAAATTTTACGCCCTTCCCAAAAATGTTCAAAAAACATTGCCATCCAGTAACGTGTAGAGGACATTAAAAAGTCATGGGCTCGTTGACAAAAAAAAAGAGTACTTTTCAAGCAACGTAAGGCAAGCGTATTTTTGAAGGGTTGTTAGATAAGATTATCGGAACTAACGATTGCTTCTAGTATACATAGGGTAAAAATTCGTAAGAAGCAAACAGATTCTCTTTCATTCCTATTCAATTTGTCTTATAACAGCTTTTATGATCTAAAATTAAACTGTGAATTATTGCGTATTAACACTTAATAGCTTATTACAATTATTTTTTACTGTAAAATCCTACAAGTCCCTGTGACCCATTCATTTTAAAACTGTAATCTACCCCCCTCCCACCTCAATAACTCGCAGCAAGCAAGGTGAGAAACCAGATGTATAAGGGCAGGGGCTTGGCTTAAGCCCACCCAGCTCACCTCTACTCCCTACGTACGTCACTGTTGTTGGCCCTTAGAGTTATAGTTTGGTGTGAACGAGATCCATTCGAGCATCATCAGGTAATTAATTGTTTGTTTTTGTAGTTTCCAAAAATAAAATAAATAAAATTGAGTACCATAAAAATAGTTCATCGTAATTTGAAATAATTTACATAAAGTAATAGTGTCTTGTTAAACTTAAAAGTTGTATTATGCTTTTCTCGTAACGTAGCTTAGAAACGAATACAGATATCCTACTCTGAGTCAGAACTTAACCAAAGATACAAAAGTATCTTATAAAACGGGTTTTTTAATGAATTTTTACAACAAATAAAGTTCATCCTATGTTAAAAACATGCAGCAGGCCTATACTGTACCTGGATATTGTGTATCCCTTCGAATTTATTCACTTTATTCTGTGCTTTTCATAAGAAAAAAATCCTTAGGATAAGAACGTGTTTGGATAATTTAAATCAAATACAATAGAAAAGAGTAGGTTTCGGTAACGCGGGTCATAGTTCAGGATTAGAGAGAGTATTTTTATATGTATCACGCAAACAAACCTATACTATATAATTTCTTGAAATTAGACCACATTCGGCAAGAAGATTATCGCAAGCGACTAAAGGTTTTGTAAATATAAAAAAAAGGTAAAGACTCTGACATTTAGTAGGTTCAAAAAACTAAAACCCAATTATTGTTTTCAGTTAAGTTTTTCATTCGGAACACAATAGAATAAGGTAGCTTGTCATCAATAGGAGACAATAATTAATTTTTTTTTGAGGCGATTGGAAATGTGTAAGGAAGATATTTGATGGAATTGGACCAAATTTCAACGAAAAAGTCCCTCTGTAAACACTTAATCAAGCTTTGGTGAAAGAACTTCTTTATCTTGAACATATCTTTTGTGAAAAACAATTGTTGAAGGTGAACCAAATCTGATGAAAAAAATAAGCACCAAAGTTCTAAGTCAATTAGTTAGATTTCGAAAATGTATGTCAAAGCTATGGATCGATTTGTCATTTTGTGTGGTTGCTAGAAACTTTTATTAGGGGAATACTTACTTATTTTAGAAGAAATCTAGCACAAAAGGTAAGTAGCCAATCGATTAGGTTTGAAACAACGGCGAAAGTTACAGTAATCAGAAGCTACTTCTCAAATGGAAGTGAATTACTCTTTAAAACAAAACGATAAAACTGAAAGACATATGATTGATGGCCAAGCACAAAAATACAAAAAAGAACTAAGAATGTTTTAATAGATTTATATTCTCTGTGCGTATGTCATTTGGTGAAACGCTTTTTTTTATCAATTTCTTATTAAAATTGGACAAGTTTAGTGAAAAGTCGAACGGTGTGCACTTTACTGACCTACGGAGGTAATTGTTATGGAGGCAGGACTACAGTGTGAACCTTACTAACCTCCAGAGGTATTTGTTATGGAGGCAGGACTACAGTGTGAACCTTACTAACCTCCAGAGGTATTTGTTATGGAGGCAGGACTACAGTGTGAACCTTACTAACCTCCAGAGGTATTTGTTATGGAGGCAGGACTACAGTGTAAACCTTACTAACCTCCAGAGGTATTTGTTATGGAGGCAGGACTACAGTGTAAACCTTACTCACCTCCAGAGGTAATTGTTATGGAGGCAGGATTATGGTGTGTGCTTTACTAACATTCAGAGATAATTGTTATGGAGGTAGGACTATGGTGTGTACTTTACAAACCTCCATAAGTAATTGTTATGGCGGCAGGACTACAGTGTGAACCTTACTAACCTCCAGAGGTAATTGTTATGGCGGCAGGACTACAGTGTGAACCTTACTAACCTCCAGAGGTAATTGTTATTGAGGCAGGATTATGGTGTGTGCTTTACTAACATTCAGAGATAATTGTTGTGACCACATGACTACGGTGTGTACTTCACTGGCTACACAGGTAAATGTGTATTTTGCTAAACAACGGAAATAATTGTTATCGGGGTGCGATACTAAGGTGTGAACTTTACTGACCATCAGGCCTAGTTGTTATGGCGCAGGACTATTGTGTGCACATTAATGACCTACAGAGTAGTTGCTATGGAGGCAGAACTATTGTTTGCATTTTTCTGACTTTCAGAAGTAATTGTTATGGGTCACCTTACTTACCAACAAAAATAATTGTTATGGGTATGCAATACTAAGATGTAAACTTCATTGACGTACAGAAGTAATTGTTATGGAGGTAAAACTACTGTGTGTACTTTGTTGGTAATGGCCTAAAATAAACTCGACGTCTCTCTTCCTATATATATATATCTATATAGAAGCTGGTGTTGGTTTCATCATACATACAAAGGATTAGCTAGAACGTGAGTTAACGTTTTAATGCAAACAAAAATTTGTAGATAAACTAAGCGATAGAAGGAAATAATAAATGAACAATAAACACAACCATAACCATAAAAAAAATAGAATTAACTATCTCGCATATTGACCTACAGAGGTAATTGTTATGGAGATAGACCTGTGTGTACTTTATTGAGCAATCCTCAACTGTATCAACTTTATACATCTACGCCTTTTTTTTTTCTTGAATAAATCAAGTCACAAAGTTTCAGCTTCAAAGTTTGTGATTTAGGACGCTTTAATAACACGCAGTAAAAAAAGCTGATAGACTTTTAGGTATTACACTTTCACTCTAACTATTGCGAGTTTAGACGTCACGGAAGTGATTTAACTTTTAAATAAACCATTCTGTACTTCAGAAGAAACTACAACAAATCAAGATTTTGTTTAATCCCGCCACAACAAATACCGTTTAGTAATGGAGAACTGTTTT
This sequence comes from Limulus polyphemus, assembly GCF_000517525.1. NCBI lineage: Eukaryota > Metazoa > Arthropoda > Merostomata > Xiphosura > Limulidae > Limulus > Limulus polyphemus. The sequence goes on from NW_013665767.1 coordinate 877,051, forward strand.
CCAAACAACTCTAAAACTTAAAATTTATATGTGCCACGGTCGTGTGTCATTACAACAACGGTCTAAGCTTTTGAAATGTTTTCCTTCTAAATTAATAGCCTTAGAGGACTGCACGAAAAGCATTAAAAATCAAAAGCTCAGTTCGTGCTGTACCTTTTTACAATGACTTACCTTCAAACTTTTGTTTCAATTTCTAAGCGCATTCTAGTTGTAGAACTTACTTTTATGATTCCCGATCTGCTCAAGAATACTTCCAACATTAAAAACTCATTAGTTAGGTATGTAGAATAAAGATGTGCACGTGATAACCTCATACTTCTGTATCGCATGAATTATCAGTTAATATAAATAGTATAGTGAGTACACCGTGTAATCAACAATTTGATTCATTTTCTATGAGAAATGTTTAAAAGATTTTTTGCAGATTGCAAAGTCGATAGAAAAAGCTTAAGTTTGTATCATAAACAAACAATCTTCATAAAACGCGACGCAATGGTGGGTAATTGCATGTCATGCCATTTGACTGTTATTGGACTTTTATAGCACATGGAGAATGGATTTTTATTAATAATTGGAAATCCATTTTGCTTCAGTTGATTCAGTATTTAATTACTTTTAATAGCGTACAACCTAAAGGTTCAGTAGACAATCGAAACTTTATAACCAAAATTATACTTTCTACTATAAAAGAGATATTTGGTTTCTACCGAAAATAATTGCTTATAATTTCTTTTCAGGCACATTTTGCTACAATATTAAGAGTTAAAAGCAAAACAATGTTTTTCTTCCTTCTATTTAGTAGTTTAACTTTAGGGACGGTTATACCTAAACCTCAGGAGGCCTATAACCTTAATATTATAAGATAACGTTGGGACTGCAAACCGAAAATCCTACAATAGTTCCCACTTGGCAATGGTATTGGTTTATAATATCTACATAACTATAATTATATCAGTAAAAATATTGAGGATATATCATGTTTTTGCATTTTAGGTAGAATTAAGAGTGAAAAACAAAAACGAAGTGTTTTGGCACAATGTGTTACCGAAACTAGTCAGCTGAAATTTTGAATATCGGTTTTATTTTTTATCGAGCCCTTGAAAATGTTGACGAATGAACATTTATAAGCTCCAACATGCATGGAAATTTCGTTGTTGTTTCGGTACCGTCTGATACAAATATAGGGGAAAGCAATTGCTCTCCCTGATTTCTTTTCCACTGGAGGAGGAGGCTTGCTGGCTGCCATTTCATTCAAAGAACCTGACTAAACCTTTGTGGCGGTGGATAGCGGCGTGGGAACTTCTTTTTGCTAGGGGTAAGCGACTTTCAACGAACTTATATATATATATATACACACACACATATCTATGTATATATATACACACACACATATCTATGTATATATATGTGTATATATATATTTTGTTTTTTTTTAACGAGTTTAACTATTACTTTTATTATGTAATAACAGCTGAAAGTGCAGAATGCATTCAGCGACATCACAGCTCGAGCCTTGGACCCTTTGATCTGAAGCCCAACACCTAATCATCAGGCCATATGCAGTATGAATATGAATCGTTTAAAAAGACATCCAGGCTGTTAACACTGAAGGTATGTAACATTTTAACTAAAATAAATTTTTCATATACTTCAGCAAGCCGTATTATCGTGACTAGCATGCCAGACTTTGAATCTGATGATCCACTGTTAGCATCCCTTTGCCAGAAAATCGCACTCCACACTTTGAGTCGTGAGTGCCGCAACAGAGTGATGATCAGATCCCACTATTCGATTAATGTAGTAGCTAGGTGCTGTTGACTATCTGCTTTCTCTCTCTAACCTATCAGTTCAAAATCAGGGAGGCTAACGCAGATGGCTCTTGTGTAGATTTGCATATGGATATATCGTTTGCCTTTACCATTCTGATTACACTTTTGAAGATCTCTTTGAACTTCAGTTCTTTGTCTTTTGTTTTGAAGAAAGATGTGGCTGTTTTGATCTTCTTGTAATACTGCGGGGGATCAGCTGCTAGAGATTATGGATGATAATATAACGGTAGTGTTGTGGAGAAGCTAAATTCAAATAGTTGAAATGAACCGAGAAGTTCTTTAACTTTAGTGGGTGGTTGTGAATCAAAGTATGAAATAATAACGTTTAACAGTGATATGGCAGCTCATAGCATTTCGAGAAAGATGAGACAGATTTGTGGGACTCTGTTAACATTGAATGGCATTACAACCTATTTTTCTTGCTTCTAACGCGTCATAAGTGCAATATCATGACAATAGGTTGTGCTTATATCTAATTATTATTTTGGCACATAATATTCGAATAATAAATTTTAAACAGTTTATGAGTACTGATGATTAAATATATTTGTATTTGAGCTTAATGCAAAGGTACTAATTTTTAACATTTTCAAAAGTAAGGAAGAAACAATAAGTTAATCTCACAGAACTTTGATTTTGTATTTACAGCAAAGCTACCAAGGCTATTTTTATGTTCACGGTTTCACGCTGTACAGTAATCTCCCATCATCTCAGGGATAAACAATTTTCAGTTTTAAGTAAATCAGTTTTTGTAGTTTTAAACTTCTTGCTTCAATACTTTTTGTAGAATTAAAACTTTATATATTACTATAAATAGCTAGATTACGTATATATCGATCTATACTTGTCTTTATGAAATTAATTTTTTTATTATACTTATAAAAATATGAGAACAAAAATATAGAATATGAAATTTGTCAATGGTTCATTATTTTAAATGGTCACTGAATTGGCTTAGGCGCGAAGATATAATTGAAAGGTTAAACAACTTCCGTAAGTAGGCTAGAGTAGATACACTGTGAAAAAAAAGTATCCTTAAATATATATACATAAATGTAAATATATATTAAGCTGATGATTAAGTTTTCGTTTTGTTTTGTAAAATTGCAAGTTTTAATACTAGTAATAGGTTTATCAGATGTATAATATTGAAATTACTGAAATGTTTTGATAGTTCGTCTTTGCAAGATGTTTTACCATTGTTATTGTTAAGACTATTTCAAAGTGAAACCAGCCAGGTTGACTTGTGAGTTCATTTTTCAAAATAACTTGCTATTAAAACTTTTAATAAAAGTAGACTTTTAATTAATGGAGGTAAATTGAATTATATTGTAAGCTTAATCAAATTAATATTATATATATACTGTGATTGTGAACATGCATGACTTCTATTTCTAAGTTAATCTAGGTCAGGAACAATAAAGAATAGAACAAACACGAAACCATGCTTAGTTTTATATGCAAGTGTAAAGACACTAATAATTATTTGTTTGATAAAATGCTTCTGTTTATTTTTGATCATAAACAGACTTACTCTATATTGTGTTATGAGCATATTGTATGTTAGACACTCAATAGTTTGTACTTTGTACTGGATTTAGAGAGCAACTAACTAAAAAATGCTATTTTGATTCTCTAGGACATCTAAAGCCTTATATGTGTACATGTATACTACAGAGAATATCCTTTTGAAAACTAATTTTAAAGTCAGTTTTTGTTCATTTTGTGTAATGCAATATTTGGTTTGCAAATGTCACAGTTATAAAACACTTGTATATTATTTGAAGATAAATTCATTGGAATTAAATATTGATACAGACATATGTTTATGAACACTCTGACATCTATCTGAATATATATATATACATATATTTATAAGTAATCTGTATTTCAGCTTAAGATGTCAGGAATAGCTGCTGCTCGTTTAGCTGAGGAAAGAAAAGCATGGAGGAAAGACCACCCTTTTGTGAGTGAACATTGTTTCTTTCCTTATATTAATTATATTTTCTCAGAGGAAAATTTTCTTCTGAAAATTTTGGAAAAAGAAATAGCTAAATATTCATTTTTAAGGATAATTTTGTTTTGGTTTATTTGGATTGAGTGACTATGATTGTAGTTGAAAACAAAATATTTGTACTTAAGATTACAAAACCATTTTAAATTCAGACTTCCAACTTCTTAGGGATTTGTTGCAAGACCAACTAAAAATTCAGATGGAACACTCAATTTAATGAACTGGGAATGTGGAATACCTGGAAAGAAAGGGGTAAGGTTTTGCATTTATTGAATTTATAACCTTTCTTTGTTAGTGATATTTGTTTAATGATGTTTAATGGCAACAGCAGCAAATATCTGACACATGTGAGACAGCAACAGACAATTAATACTTGAACATTTAAAAATATACATATTCCCTTTTCAGCATGCTATATTAAACAAAGTAAAATGTTTGATACAAGAATTTCTAACATTCTAAAGCTCCAATATTTTATAAAGAGGAATTAAAATGCAAAGTAAAAAAATGAAATAAATTGAAAAAACAATTAAAGTAGGTATAGAGCACAACAATTGTTACAAAATTACAGTTTTTTCAGCAGAATATTTGACAATAAAGATGATGAAAATAGCATTTCTTTTTTTTTTAATTTTGTTGAACCTTATTTACCATAAGTTGAAAGCAGTTACAATATAGGTAATAATATTTATGGGCTATGTTCAAATATGTAAAATATAGTTTAAGGTTGGCTTCATTGCCAAAATTAACTGCATTCAGGTTTATATAGATATCACCAAAAATTGTCCTGCTGTAATGTACCTCTTACAATATATATGTATATGTGTGTGTGTGTATATATATATATATATATAT
>NW_013665767.1:882748-887947 GCF_000517525.1 Limulus polyphemus
GTGTGTGTGTGTATATATATATATATATATATATAAGATCATACTACAGTCAACTCAACTATGTCGCATTTTTTTTAAATTTCGATTTTGGATAGTTTCTAGTACTATTAGAAGCATTTGCTATTGGTCAGCCCCACATTTGTGTCTATTTATATTTAGCATTGTTAGTTTCTTCATTCATAGATTTGAGGCACGATGAAAAAAGTCCCAGTATCTGTTACATCACAGAAATATTTGTATCCGTCATGTGATTCAAGCTAGTTTTACCTAAGAAGTTTTCTTCCATAATTCATTATGCTTCACATGATTACTATATTTGGATAGTGCAATGAATTGTGACAAAATAATTTTCCAAAAAAATGTCAATCACTGTGCAAAGCATTGTGACCATAATATTCTGAATAATAAACTTAAGTTTGGTTTTTATTAAGATGCCATTTAATATAACATTAATGGATAAACAAACATAAATATATGAATTCATTGTTTGTAGTCAGTGAACACAGTTGGTAAAATTTATTTATGCTTTGCATTCTAAAATTTAATTTATGTAGGGGCTATTTACAACACAAAGAAAGGTCCTAGAAAATATAACATATTAAAAAACAGAAACAGATATTCAAATACCAAATTTTGGTTTGAATATTCATTGAAAAATATTTTTTTGCCTGAATTCTGTTCATGTTCTGCTCAAATAAATTGTTATGCTTAAGTTTTATGAGCTGTTTAAAAAAAACAACATATTTTAAATTTTCTTGTTTATATATATGATATCTTGTTTTTGTGTTAGCTTAAAAACTTTAACTGTCACTTCTAGTTTGGCATTGCTCACATTCAGACATTTAGTTTGTGCTCTTATCAAGTGTTTTTGTGTTTTGTATCTTTATATCAATATCTCTCCACAAGTTTATTATTTATTATGCAACAGTGATATTTATAACTTATTCCAAAGTGGAATTATTTTCTATTTCTAGCTTGTTACAGAAATTAATACTTCATTACAAAATATTTCTACTTTTTATTTATTTCTGCTACAACAGTTGTGTTTGGTTATTCATTTTGAATTATGGATTCTGAATTATAAATTACCACTTTGGAGGTTATATCTTCTATCAGCACATTTACACAGGCTTCAGGTGACAGTTCTAGACAGGGAATTATTGGCTTTACTTTGTTGGGTCTAGACTTGAGTTTGGGGGCCCACACATTTTGAGAAACGATTCGCCAACTTTGGAAAGATAAGACATTATACTGTTATGATTTTTGAATATTTTTACTGTTAATATTATTATCTGTAGTTATTTGGGTTCCATAACACAAGTTTATTTAGATTGGTCAATACTAATGTCAAGTTCAAGTTTAAAATTAGAGCTTATCTGTATCCATTGTCCTATAATGTTAGGTTAGGCTTAACATGGGTCTTTGTTATTTTTGGATTACCTCAATTCATTTTACTAATATATTGTAATTTAGGTTAACTCTATTGTTTTTTTTTTAATTCCTCATACGCATGTTCTTGTCAATACATACTTACTTAATTTTATAATATATAGTGTATTTCATTTTTGTTATTATTTATCTTCTATACTTCTTCATCTTACCTTTGTCTCTGTGGCTCTGGCTCCTGGGGTCCACACAGACTTCTTCTCCCAATATTGTACATACTTATTGTTAGGTTAGGTTTTTTTTACATTAGAGCTTAGTGATATACTTTGTCCTGCACAGTTTGATTAGGCTTAACAAGTGTCTGTTATTTTCAGTTGACCTGTAGTTCATCTTATGGGTAAATTGGTAATCAGTTTAAGAATCTTGTTTTCTTCAACACATAGCATCTAATACATTTGTTTCTTTCACTACACACTTACTTAAATGTATCTTATATCAACTATTTCATTTTCTAATTATTTATAATTTATGCTTTTTACAATTATTTTAGTTTATGTGGACCTCTGGGGACCGGGGACCATCCTAACTTCTCCCGATATTGCTTGCCTTCCTTCTACAACTACCAAACACTTTGAGGATCACCTAGATTTTGTCAATTTTCTTCCAGGCTTTTACTGCATAATCTGCTAGTCCTACCTCAGCATTTTTTAGACACGTTTCACAGTATCATTTTCTCCTCCTTCTCCAGACATTATGTTTTATTATGGGCATTTTTATCTCTCTTTTGGGAGAAGGTATTTGCATGTCTCACCCTACACAGGTTTTAGTTCATTTTGTGTTAGCTAACCATCAGGCAGATTTTCTTCTTGATTCTATGTACTTAGAATGAGTTGCCTGTATGGGGGGCAGTCTGTTCATCCTATCCATCTTTTCCAGCTTCGTCTTACTTTATCAAACCTCCTACAGGAAATGTCTACCTTCCACCTCCTTTCTTAAGCATTTCACCTATATCTAGGGAAATTTTTTGGAACACTTCATCCTCCTTCCTTCCATGTTGGGGCGGTTGCCATCTTCAGTTCTTTCCCTCCACATGTGGCTTATTGCTTTTTGGTTCTTCTGGGGTGGAACACTATCTTGTACTGTTTGTTTACCATCCACTTCTAATATGGACTTACTGTTGACTCTTTTTCTCCACTGGTCCTTTTTTGGGATTACTCCTGTGAATTTATCATCACATGGGGTTTCTGTGATGCTATATTCTATTTATTTTGGTTGTTTTTTATCTCATTCTGTGACATTGCCACCTTTATCCGTATTCCATGTCCAGCACCTTCCCATCCTTTACCTGTCACACCTATAGGTTTCTCCATTTTTGGGGTATGCTTGATGCTGATTGAAGTTCTGATTCGAATGGTCCTACCTCCATCACTTCTTGGTTCTTCCCTGTTTTAATATATATATATGTTTCATCACAATTGGGTGGGCAATTTCTGCAGGACTGAAAATGTGTATTGTACACATTCTTATTTTTTGTTTCTTGGAACATTATCTTAGGTTTTTTTTTACCACGTAATTTGGTACAGGTTTCATGCCTTGCCATTTGGACAAATTTTAGTTCTGTATGTCCTTTTATCAGGTGGTCTGCGATTTACCTGACTTCCACATTTTGGGTTTTTACTAACACCACTACTTGGACATCTGGCTGTGGTGTTCTGCTGATGTAGATGATGAGATGTCCTCCAAGTGGATGCTCTATCTCTGAATGCCTTTGTCCAAAGAAATGTATCTTTGGAGTGAGCCATCATAATGATTTGGATCCCTCATCCTACCCCCACACGAAAGTCGGTTCCAGGTGGTTGAGTTTTGGATTTAGAGGTGAACCAATCAATATCATGTCCTTGCACATGTAGTGTGATTGGGATCCCTCATCCTACTCCTGCATGGATGTCAGTTCCCAGCAGTTGAGTTTTGGATTTAGAGCTTAACCAACCACCATATGCCTTCACACATGGAGTGTGCCAGCATAAATGCAGTTCACCCCTTCAATTGGGATCCCTCATCCTACCCCTGCTTGGATGTAGGTTCTCAGTGGTTGAGTTTTGGATTTAGAACTGAACCAATCAACATAAGCCCTCACACATCGGATAAGGGTGCCCCTGGTCCGTCACTCACTATGCCTCAAGTGCAGTACCCAGTATTGTGGGTCACAGTGGGTGCACTTGTTGATTGCTCTGCTTCTCCATCTTGTGCTAACCCTCAATATTTTTATGCTGAGGATGTTACTGCATTTGAGGAGGTTCTGGTCTGTATTTCATTCTGCTCACATATGCCCTGTTTTCAGATCAGTGGTTGGATTTCTCCCTCCGGTCGGCTGAACTTGAGGTGAAGATAGTATGATCCTCTTTCCTACCCCTGCATGGATGTCGGTTCTTAGCAGTTGAGTTTGGGATGGTAGCTGACATTCCAATGGTATGATCCTCACCCTACTACCACAAGAATGTCGGTTCCCGGTGGTCGAGTTTTGGATGTAATTGACTTGCCATATACAGTCCATCACACAATAGCCACTCTACACCTTGGAACACATCACTTATTTTACCCACATTCTGTTGATCAGGGATATTATAATTATAATATGTTGTGGTTAAGATCACTGTCCAACCATTTTCTCTCCTACTGGGATGTGCTCTTCATAATTTTCCACCAAGATCTATTGTATCTTTTGCACATATGGGCGAAGAGTATACCTGGTACAGAAGTGGTGCAGTCTCCCATATGTAATCCTCTTAATCGAGGATGTTCTTTGGATGTTTTCGAAGGATGCTGCTACTTTCTCTCTTGTACCTGTCCCTCCATCTATTCAATGTGGGATTCTAGCTATGTATATGAATGGAAGTAAGGTACCTTGTCAGAAGTTATAATTTTCCTACAATGAAAATTTATTTCCAACAGGTACTTACATTTGCTCACACTTCCTGCCCTTCCTCTCCACTGTCGACTGGTGCTTACGTTTCATAGAGGAAGTCACGAGGGTGTGTGGCACTACTATTTGTGGAGGTTTGTCACATGATAATTTGCATGTGAGAATCAGTTAAACCATATGAATTAGGGGATGTGTGGAAGTGAAAGACTTGCGGCAGGTGAAAAAATATTAGCAAATAGAGGGCAGCACTGAATGAGAATAGCTATATATGTGAGCGGAAGTAAGTACCTGTTGGAAATACATTCTCAGCGTAAGAAAATTATAACATTTTAGGTGGCTACTGAAATAATGAATCATTTTTCAAACAATCACCAATTAAAAAAAATTTGAGATTATGACTATATTGAAACTGTAATTTTATGTTTACAAGCTTCTTTATATCATTCATTGTGATTTGATTTAGCAATGTTTGTGTACAAATAGTTGTTTTATAGTTCAAGTGACGTTCTTTAAATCTTTGAGATTGTATATAGAGAATTTTCCAGTCTTACTCTATGGATCTGAAACCTGTACACTTACAGTCACCATGTAAAAGAACAGTTTTGGATAATGGTGCTTGTGCAAAACCTTCACATCACCTATCATTGCCATATGTCAGATACAGTAATTTTAAACAAAGAACCAAACATAAACAAATGAAAAGTCAAGGAATCCATCTTAATTGAACCCTACTCTAAACCAACACCCTAGGGTGCCAAGATATCTCTTTTAAGTCTTGCAACAGTATCTGGTCATGTAACCTCTTTGTTTAATACTGTATATGTATATCTGTGTCAGTCTAAACTACTTGTACCTGATGATGACAAAACCTTGTCGAAACATGGTACATT
>NW_013665767.1:888745-913224 GCF_000517525.1 Limulus polyphemus
TAGTTAGGCTGAATATTTCGTATACTATGTCATCAGTTTTACAGTTTATGTAGTACATTTGTTGCCTCACATACATGACTGAGCTGTGTTTGGTAATGTGCATACATACATAAGTTCCCTCTTTTATATGGATACTGTGCATACCACTTGCCCAGATCATATCATTTGAAATATTTTAGATGGATGGTGATGTTACAGTCACCTAAGACATAGGTGTCAAATAATTAAGATTACAATGAAGTGACTGTAAAACTCTTACTTACCTGTATCTTCAGTCGCAGAAACTTTCAATTCAATACATTAAACAAAAAATTAGTATTTTAAACATGTTATTATGTACCATTATGCTATTATAAGAAGAAAAGTTTCATAAGTTAATAAATACTAGTTTACAAGCACAAAATGCCAATTTGGATTTGTTAGGCCTATAATTGTGGAATTTAAAGTATATTGAACTGTATTATATAGTAATGTAAATTTTTCTTCATTTTATATAACAACAGGTTTATTAAACATCTTATATTGCTGAAGAATGTCAGCTTATTTCAATAAATAGTGAGTTTTTTGGGTTTTTTTCAGACACCATGGGAAGGAGGGTTATATAAAGTTAGGATGATTTTCAAAGATGATTACCCTTCTACACCACCTAAATGTAAGTGAAAGGCAAAAAAAAATATTATTATTGCTTTTCCTTTAGGTAAGAAGTATGTTTTACAAAAGTAAGGATGACTTGATGAAATGTTAACTTGTTAAAACTGCCAACTTCAATAACAGATATTCTATACCTGTTAAACATTAAAGCTTTTGATTGTCAAGTATGTCGAGAATAAAGCAATTTGTTCGTGTTAGCATAAAGCAAAATTTGAAACCTTTGAAATAGTATGTTAAATATACATTGTTAAATCAATTTTATGTGCATGTAAAATGTAAAACAAGACTGTAAACCTGAAACAAAAAAAAGGTATGCACGAAGGACAGTTATGTTAAATTAGGGCACAAACTACAGTGTGGGAATGGTAATGTGTACCCTTGTAAAAAATAGTTGTTTTGATATTCACAACATATTATAAGGATTAGATTTAGTTATGTTCAGCCCAAAGTATAGGGATAAAAGCAAAAAAATAATAATATAGGGACTTAAGGATGTAACTGCAGCAAGAATGACTTATCAAACTTTTCTTTAATCCACAGCTATAAACCTCATTGGAACTTATGTCAAACACATAGTAAAAAGTGTTACTATACTACTGTGTATATTTTATGTGATAGATAACATTCTAAAACTACATTAAAGGCATAAATTGAAAGTGTACCATTGGTCACTGAGCAATGATGATAAGAGCACAATATTATTTTCAGTTATTTTCTCTTCCTGTTTACCTTCTAGGTGCTTTGATAACACTCCCTTTTTCTCTTGTTGTACATTCAGTGTCCTATAGCCTGGGTTCTGGAACCAAACCTAGTCTGGGCAGTTTATTTGTGCTTAGTACTTTTGCAACAAATGGACACATTGTAAAACTTAATGAATAATGTTTGAAGCAAGATGACAAAAATAACACATTCAGTTGTTAATAGATGCTTCTTTAATTCAGTTTGTGACTATTTGGTATTATGTTTCAAGTCTAAATTGGCCCTTGTAGGTGGATTATTTATCTATCATGTGTCTGCTCCTTCAGCTTATGCAGGCTTTATGGATAAAGTAGTAGAATGGTTCTGCTTACTCTGTTTTTGTAGATACTAGACTTATTTTTACACATCTTCCAACTTTTTTTGTAGATATTGGTGTGTAGAATATAGTGTACAGTAGTATAGTAATACTTTTTATTATATGTTTGACATTTTGATACTTTGAATGAGTTCCAATGAGATGTATAGCTGTGGGTGAAAGAAAAATTTGTTATGCCATTCTTACTACAATTACATCCATCAGTCTCTATATTATTATATTTTTGCTTTGATCCTTATGTTTTGGGCTAAATATAACTAAATCCAATCATTATTGTGAATAAAGCAGTATTACACCTTTAGTTTTTAAGTGTCATTTCAGACATTTAGATACCATACAGAGGAATATGCTCAGAACTGTTATTTGCAAATGGAAATGTACCAATTAGATTGTGTTACCATACCATAATCTGACCAAAGAGCCATGCAAAATTTTGGTAAGTCGTTAAACTTTTTTTTTCTTTGAAACAAATATTTATAATCCCAGTGAAGACTAACTCAATAATTTATGGATTTGTGTTTCTGCTCCTTCAACTTATGCAGGCTTTATGGATAAAGTAGTAGCATGGGTTTGCTTACTTTATGTTTTGATAGATACTAGACTTTTTTTTACACATTTTCCAACTTTCTTGTAGACATTGGTTATAAGATATCACATTCCAGATTTTAGTTTATATAAAATTACATCAATTCTTACAGACTAATTATTGTGAATGGACCAGCCCTAGCGAATCTGTGCAAGCTAGGATAGTAGTAAGTATTTGCACATTGTCTAACAGCTGGTAAGGTTCACATAACATGATCCAAGTTATTCACAAACATAATCAGTACTATAGGAAGACACCATTACACAGAAGGGATATTTAACATGGCAGGACAAATAGGAGAACATGAAGGAGAAGATTTATAGGACTGGTGTTAATACATTCCAGTTAAATAAGTGAACACTGCATGCTGATTTACAAAGAGTTTACCATTGATAACAGTGGAATTAGCCAGTCCACTAAACACAGAGAAACTGCCCAGACTATGTATAGTTCCTGAAACCAAGTCATAGGACACTGAATGTACAACAAGAGAAAAAGGATGTGTTATCAAATCATCAAGAAAGTAAACAGGAAGAGATAAATTATATTGTGCTCTTATCACTGTTGCTCAGTGACCAGGTCACAGAGTCAGAAATATTGTGGTGTTATGAAATTGTTGCAAGTGATTTTTCCTTTTGACCTTGTGATGGACAAAACAAGCTGTTTGGAAGAATGTTTAAATGCCTCATAGCAGAAAACCACTCTTGATAGAAGTGGGCTGTACAATATCTGATGGAATTCACCACTTCCTGCTTGAGCAGATTGTAGAAGTAATTGATAGAAGCTTGGATTATCTCAATATAAGATGAGATTACAACTGACCAGGTTAACAGGCAAATTAAGTTCTTATTCACTACTGAAATCCAAATGCTAAAGAAGTGAGAGTTCGATTTGTGAAAGCTATAGTTTTTGGACATGCTAAAGTAGAAACTGTAGCAAACTATCTCTTAGGCTTGGAAGGTGCTGCAGGCTGTGGACTTCCATTATTGTATCTCACCATCTTGTCATCGGGTGGCTCTGTTGTGAATAAGGTCACCCAGGAAAGTGTTTAGTGCACTCACAGTCAGAGGATTTGCTGGGCTTTTGCAATTTCAACCACATAACTTTCATGTGACCTATAATGTACTAGAAGCTTGTAATGCTAAAAAGAAGCAATTGAAGAGAAATAAACAATACATTAGCATTTGTTCAAAGCTGAATGATGTGAAAATTTTGATACAGATAAGTATTTTTCTCTCCTCTGCTACATTTTTAAAGAAGTGTCCACACTGCTTCTGAGGGCCCAGTCTTCTACCTGCTATTAGATGAAATCTCAAATTTGCTTTATTGTTTTGGGAAGGTTTATGAAAACAGGTGAAAGTGATGATAAGACAGGGTGTTGTTTACTTGAAATTGACATCAAAGCATCTTCTCAAACATACTAATGGAAATTGGCACCACTACAAGTAAGCTGAAGGCAAAAGAACAAAATCCTTTGATGTTGAAACACACAAGGAGTTTCTACTGAGCGATAATTGTCTTCTGGTATGGCACCTAACACTTAAAAGCGAGCTACTTCAGGATCTTTAATATCTGCTCCCATTAACGAGAGAAAGGATAAGTTGTATTGCACTCAAATTACCTCATGTGTTAGCAGAAAGTCAGATGGCAGCTTGCAACAAGAGACATATGGCTTGCACACAAAATAGCTCTTGACATACTAACTGAATAGTATGTGGAATCTGATGTAAAACTCACAAGCATATTTATTACTACTAGCGAGAGGTTATTGGATCAAAATTTCCAAAACAGACAACCAGAATATAGAGTCCTGCCCAAGTTGATTAAAACTGCACAATTCAGCAATTAGCACAGTTATTCTGATGGAACTGATCTGTACATTGAGACTTACAAAAAGATGAGGTGACAACAATGAATGGCCAGATCCATCTCATAGCTTTTTCCAAGGATGAATTCAAGGCAGCCAGACATGAATAATGGATCAAACAAGAAAAGAAAAATGAAACACTAACAAGCAGAAGGAAATGCCAGATTAGAAGAGAAAAACAGACTTGAGACAGAAACACAAAATCTCAAAACTTAAGAGAGGAAAATCAGTTAAGAAGAAGAATAATTCAAAGTTGCAAAAAGCACTGATGACAAAGGATGAATTAAAAATACAGATAACACAGTGAATGTTAGAAAGTGCAGAAGAAAAGATGGAGAAAGGAAGAAAGAAACTGCCAACAAAAAAAGACAAAGGCTGAAAAGAAAGAAACAGCTTTATTTTTTATGATAAATAATCCACCCAAGAGGCCCAATTTAGAATTGAAAAATAATATTAAATAGTCACAAACTGAATTGATGTATTAAGGAAACATCTATTAATAACTGAATATGTTATTTTTGTCATCTTTCAAAAATTATTCATTAAGTTTTACAATTTGTCTCTTTGTTTTAAATGCATGTTAATTACAATTAAAGTTAGGATTGGTATTACAGTTGTTTTTTTAAGACTCGTAATGCAGATAAATTAATATGTAGAATTATACATGGACTGTTCTCTATGTTAAAAGTAACGTATAACCTGTCAAAAATAATGGGGCAAGTACTACCATCCCTACCCCACCCATGGTATACCTTAACCTCATATTTCATAGCTAACTGAAATAAATTAATTTTGTGAAATCAAGCTTGACCAACAAAGAGACAGAAAAGTGCAGTCAAGGCAGTTAAATGTCGGTAAATTCCTTCGTGAGCCAATCAAAATTAAGATCATTCATGAAATTAATTTGTGGCATATTCATATAATAATTATTGGTAAAAATCAATTAGATTAACAACTTCTAATATGTAGAAAAGCCAGGGCATTTTGGTAACACTATGTTCCAACAGTGGCTTTTATGTCATGTTGCTTAGAAACAAAAGTATAACCTAATATTGTTTGTCTTTTGGGTGGGTGTGCTAATACTTGCCCAGTCATTTTTGACAAGCTATAAGCTAGTGAAATGTATAGACCACAAACTGGAAAAAATATTTGTTAATTTCTTAATTTAGAGTCTCTGTTGATTAAAGAAGTTTGTTTTTATTAAAAACTTTGGTTATATAACAGAAAATAGCTTAATTCAAAAACAATTTAAGTTGAAAATTAAATCGATATATTTACTTTCATTATAAATTTTATGCACTTGGCTCTAGGCTAGGTAATCCCGTACTACATCTATTTTAGGCTTATTATACCAACACGCACTACACTTATGTGGTTTCATGGCCCTCTTGCACCCTTGTCACTAAAATCATAATGGGCACACAGTAATTGAAGTATTATATCTGGAAGATGTATTTTAGCTTTTATGACCCCTATTTTGAGAAATCAAGCATTGATGCACACTGGATTTTATATAGGTTAGATTATTTTCTTTGTGAGCTTTTGGCCTTCTTACCGGCATCTTCGTCAGGCAACAGTGTACTAAAAGTACATTGTTACCCAATGAAGACTAGTAAGAAAGCCAAATGCTTGCAAATAAAAGTCTTTTAATGTAGAGAACAGTCCATGTATAATGCTATACATTAGTATTACAATATTAGATAAAACATAGGGTTACAGCTGTATAGCATTCACAATCTGTAATTAGTAAGAAGACATTGCATATTGATTACAGTTGAAGTTAGGATTTGTATTGCAATATTAAGTGAAACATGGGGTAACAATTATATAGCATACATAATCTGTAATCAGTAGGAAGGTATGTGGTTTTTAACAGTAATGTTAATATGTTCTGTAGGTGATACTATGTTATATATTGTCAAAGAATTTATTGAGAATAAATATTTCAGGAGATTTGGTCAGTTTTGGGAACACAGTCCATAAAATGGCAAGTGATGAGCATATTTCTGTAAGGTTTTCTTCAATGGGTATGATTCATAGTACTCACTCTCATAAGGTAAGGTGTCAGAAATATATTTTAGAAGTGCCAATTTTCCCATTATTCCCCTATATTTGGTGAATATTTCCCTTATAAACCCCTATATTTAGCATTCAGAATTCCTGTATCCTTCCATATATCTTGATCAAAAGTTACTGAACACAGTAGTGTTTGTTTTAGTGCATTTTCTACCTAGGTGTAGGCATTAACCCATCCAGGATGAGGCTAGTATTACAAATAATCTATCATTATGTTTCTTATGATAAACCTCTCCTGCAGGCTAAGTATCATAAGTGCTCAACTTGTAGATCTTAGTTTAGTAATTTTGCACAAGTTTGATAAGTTTCTCGGTAAGATCATGTCAGTTTAATACAAGCAGAAAGCTCAGAGATATTTTTTATCTATGGAGCAAATCTGAAGCATGTTAATGTTTATAGAAATTAATTCAACTATCACCAGTCCTTTTCTGGCTGAAATGTTTATACAGTGTATAGTATATCCAGCAATATAATGGAAAATTGCAATGATTTGGGTTGATCTTCTCACATTTGAATATTATTTCACAAATATGATATAAGAGGGAGAGATTAGCTGCTTAACAAACTCAGAAGTTTAGATAACAAGATCATACACGATAATCAACGTACATTTGTCCTCGTTACATGGATACTCCACAGTCATTCAGAAAATTGATAGCTTTAATGATGATAATATAGTGCACAACTATACTAAGCTTGTATGCATCATGTGTGCATGTGTAACTTTCAAGGTATTCAGAGGTTGAGTATGTTATATTAAAATTATTTTGGAGCCTCACCAAGTCTGGTCATACTCTTATTTAATGACAATAGCCCTGCAACATTGTTTCCATTCCAAAAGTCTCCTTTGTAAGGCTATCATATCTAAAGCACACCATTCTCTACATGCTTTCCATAATTTGTCTAGGGTACAAGGACACTGGTTTCCTATTGCCCATTTTGATAGTCAAATTACACAAAAATCCATATGTGGTACATCTGGTGACTTGACTGGTATGCTGTATAGAATAAATAGCCATTTCATTCTTCAGATTCGTAATGTATGCAATAATTGAACAGATATGTTGTGGAAGTAACGTATGATACTTTTCCAAATGAAGATTATTTTTTATTACATTGTGTGCTGTTGCTTTTTACAAGACACTGCAATTTGCTTACTACAGCTGGAGTATGCCTTGTTGCATGTCTTTTTCTGGATTATCATAACCCCAGATTGATTCATATTCTTTGTTTTCCAATGTCATTAAGTACAAGGGATATCCCCATTCTGTACACATTTTTATGATCTTAGTGTATGAATACTTTGTGTTGGAAAGGGTTGTTAAGTACTCTTCCTAAAAGCAGTACATTTTCAGTGGCATCACATTACTTACAAAACAACAATGTTGAAATGTAGTTCTGGTACAATCTGTTCCATGACATGACTGCTGATTTGAGTATTCAGAATGTTTTAATGTAACATTCCCAACCTGGTGTATTCCATTCTGAGACACCACATCTCACTTCAAAGAAATATGCAGAAAACAGCAAATCAAAGAAAATCTCATCTGGAAAAGTTTAAATATTATAATTTTCTGTTCACAGATTTTAATATTTATATATATATGAATATTTGGCTTGGAATAATATTTTGAATTTCTGTAATATGAACATGAAATTTTTACATTTCTATTATTTAAAATATATCCAATTAGTATAAGTATCAAATGCACCATTTGTTATTTTAGGTAAGTTTGAACCTCCACTCTTCCATCCCAATGTTTATCCCTCTGGCACAGTCTGTTTATCATTGCTTGATGAAGAGAAGGACTGGAGACCAGCTATTACAATAAAACAAGTATGTTTATATTATAATAAACACAAAATGCAGATAATTGTATAGAGGAAGAGAGCATAAAGTGCTTTAATTCTCCTAGTGTAAAGTGTGCATTGAAACAGTACTGATATAGATATTAATTGATATACACAAAAGTTTTGTGTTATCGGAATCTTTTACAATTATAATCTTTGAGGTTTGTATTGGGATATGAGAATTTACATACAACTGTGCCATTCTTGAACTTTATGTAAGTCTTGTTTGTTATTAACAGGTAACACAAATGAGTTGTCTTTGTTGATTTCTGTTTAATTTGAGGAGACAAAGCAAATGCTACTTTTAATTATTATTAATAGCAGTATGTTTGAGGAAAGACATATTGCTTTTACTTTGTGCTTTAGTGCACTATTTCTTACAACTGCAGAATACAATTTATTAGTACATAGTATAATGATAAAATACTGAGAAAATTATACATTTCCTTGAAAGGTAACAGATGAATGTTTTATTGCATAGTTAAAGTAAAAAAAAAATGGTTCCAATAAACTAAATATATCAGATGTCTAGTACTAATTAATTAAAGAAGTTATGTAGTTTTGCTAAAGTAGTGTTATTACTAAAGAAATACTCAACAATATATATTCTAAGTGATAAGTTTAAATGTTTTACACATATTGTTTTTTAGTTGGTTAAGTCATTTAAGGCAGTTTTCACCTGAAATATAAATTATTTAGCTTTCAGGATTCTTTGATCTCTGGCTATGTTTCTTATCCGTGTGTGTATGTTAGGAGTAGTGTTTAATTTTAAAGTATTGGCTGATATAATCAGAAAGCTTTGATGCTTCATGGCTAGCTTAGCAACCAAGTTTCCTTGGTTTCTGATCTTGTCATTTAAAATGTGTATTGTTATTCAAGATGATGAATTTGTTTTGTCACACTATGCCACCTGTACTTTGAGGTAATGCTCTGCATGTAGGTAGCACCATAAGATATTTTGAAACTTCCTGACTAAAGTTTTGCAAACATGAAGTATATATTTAAGGACTGTTTAGGTGATTTATCTATGAACATTTCAAAACTAGGTACTTGAAACACAACCTGTTATTGCTAAATGTATCATTATGAAGTTTTGGGGCAAATTTACATTGCAACTGACACACAATCTTTGAGCAGTAGTAGTGAAAGTTGCATTCAGCCAACCTGGTAGAAAAATTCACAGTAGTATGTGAACAGTAAATACAAGAAGAGATCCAACCAGAATATACTTTCATTGTATATATAATCACTTCCTCCAGATTACATTGAATGACAGTTTGTACTTAGGTCTACCACCTGTAACTAAGCACATCCTTCAGTACAACATTTTCTGGAATACAAGTTACACTTTTCTGCTGAGTAACATCCACAACAAGAGTCAATGCAGTTTTTATTCAGGCACAACCATTAGTCAGCACAAGTTTTGAATTATGAAAGTAAGCTTGAAGGTTAACTTGGGTCTGTAGTGACTACTGTTTGTGAATATCAAGCTGTAAATACTGAAAATAATGTAAAAGCATAATAAATCTAGTTAAAACAGTTAAAGAGAAAACTAATAACTACATTTTATGTGAAGATATTGAAAGTATTTCCTTAAGAATGTTTCACGGAATATCAGTTCTGAATAGTGGAACAGTCGTGACAATCTATGTATTACCACATGTGTCTGCTTTTTAATGGATATGGATAAAACTTATCTAATAAACAACGAGTAATTAATGTGAAATTTGAAATAATTACAAAAAAAAAATACTGACAAGAGTATAACTATATTTCTGAGAATAACTATTGTACAAACTAAAATAGTTTATTAAACAGTTAGTCACAAACTGAACTCATGGTTGCATCAGTAATATTTTTTTTTTACAATACAAGTTCAATATTATTTTCATGCTGTAATGACACTTTCCCTTTACTTTGGTTAAATAAAATGCCTTTCTCCCTGAATTTAAAACTCTTCCAACTTGTGGGTCAAGAAAGAGAATTTCTCTTCAAATTACATAATTGAATTTCAACCATTGCAAGAACTTTTTCAGCTCTCGGTATATTAGAAATAAGTTATGCTATTTTGTATCTATGAGAGTAAAATATGTATATTTTTTAACTAATAAACATTTTCATTCCTTCTCTTGAATTTGAAAAGAGTGGGATGGAATTAACGTTTATTGGCAGAAGAATAGAACAACAATGAAAAAAAATCCTGTAAATATACATTTAGTTTGGAAAAGTGGTTACTCAAAACTATTGTATGTAGTGGAGATAATTTTTTTCTTTTATATCCGTATTGACTTTCATCATCTTGTTTCAAATACTAAACTATTTTGGGACATTACATTGTTCTTTCATACTTATAAACTAGCTTTACCTACAATAAAACTCAAGAATGTGAGAGTAATCCATTTGTTCATATTAAAATATCTTCAGTCTGGCTTTTTATACGCTTATGATTTATTGGTTTTATAACATTCAAAATATTGGGATTAGTGATTATCACTGAGCAATAAAGTATCAGAAAATGCAAAATTAAACTTGCATGTAACTAGCTTGTTCCTTTCTTTAAGTTTTGTATAAGCTAGGATTTAACATATTTAGTTTTTCTATTTCCTAGTAAATGAATATTTATGTATAATCTTTGTTTAGATTTTATTAGGAATTCAGGATCTGCTGAATGAACCAAACATAAAAGATCCAGCTCAAGCAGAAGCTTACACTATTTATTGGTATGTATGTGTTTTCACAGTCTATAATAGGTCTAACATAATTAGCTGGAGTCCCTTTGTGTGCCTGCCTCTTATTTCCAGTTATTTAAATTCACTGACTGAGAATTTCTGTAACTTTAAAGGTCAGAAACTTTTACTTTAGAAAACAACCATAAAAAATATATTTAAATATAACTTGATTGTTTAGAGTATACATCTTTCAACCCCAAATAAACATAAGAAACTTCAATTTTCATCAGAGATAAAAGCCAGTTCAGCCTTAATGAGCTCCTAGGTTCGTCAAACATCTGCATGTAAAGCATTTGATCACAATAGATATAGAACATTTTTAATTGAAAATAACTAGAAATTATTCGAAAACCCAAGATTCTCGTGACTAGATATTTCAACAATTTTTGTAAAAATTCGATATTTAGGTAAAAATGCTGAAATCACAAACAAAAGATACGTTGAAATTGTATTCTTTTTTGGCTTGTATAATTTACATTATCTGAATGCTTACTTAGATTTTAATATAAACTCTTTTAGATTTCTGCCACTAAATGTATATGTATGCACTTAAATGCATTGAACATATTCACACACACACACACACACACAACAAAAAAATCTTAATATTGATTTTGAAACCTTCAGACACTTTGTATTTGTAGCTGTGACTTTGCATTACCTCTGATCAGTAAATAATTCCCAGCAATCAAGCAATGTAAATTTTATTAATACTCCTTGATCCATTTTCTAAAATTGAAATCTATTTATAAGAATTGGAAAAAGAGTTTTTATGACATAAGAATATCATTTCTAATCAAAGGAAATAAATAACATACTGTATCTTCATCAGTTTCTGTTGATAAAAAATATTTCAAATTTGTTGTATGTTCTTGCAACAAAATAATTGCCTGCCTCTATTTATCAAGAAAGATGTACACATCATGGTTTTGTTTTTACCCATGTATTTCCATGTTTAACACTTTAGTACATGTAGTTTTATTTAAAACATCCATATCAGAAAGTAAAAAACATTACTTTACAGTTTCATTCAAACACCTGTGTAGAATCATATCAACTCGCTTTTATGGATTAGACCAATTTTGAAGAATAGCACCCCTAATTAACTACCAACCAGACCAAAACCAATGACTTTGATCCAGCTTTCTATGAAGTTATGAATATAACTTGTGTAAATGCTTCCTTCTCACATTATTTACTATTCTGCATACATTCATAGGATATTACTATTACTGTCCACCAAACCTGTGTAGCCGTATTTTTTAGCATTACTGAACGTCAGTATATGAATAAATTTGTTATAAGTTACACAGTTATAATATAGGATTGCCAATCTTTTTTTAATTAATGTTAATAATAGGCCTAATGTTTTTGTTTCTATACATTGCAGCCAGAACAAGCTTGAGTATGAAAAGCGAGTTCGAGCACAAGCCAAAGTAATGACCCCTCAAGAATAGTAAACAAGTGTCAAGCCAGTGTACCTGTCTGATGAAAATATCATTTGTTACCTTTTCAAATGAATATTTATTCTTTGTGTTTATTGTAGGTTCTTGCAACAAAACAGTTGCCTGCCACTATTTCTCGAGGATAATGTACACCTCTTCATTCTGTTTGTACCCTTGTATTTTCCTGTTTAGCACTTTAATACATGTAGTTTTAGTTAAAACATCCATATGGGATGTTATAAACATTAGTTTACAGTTATACAAACACCTCTGTAGAACCCTATAAACACTGACATAACTTCACAACTCCAGTGTAGGAACTGACAAATTTCATTGTAGTAGTTTTTAAATGCTATATTATACCTTAAAAATAATATATTTTTATTGAAACAAGTTAGTTACAACAATTTAATTAGGTAAGTTTATTACAGGATAATACAATCAATTAAATTCTTTGCAGTTATCTCTGTAAATAATATAAATAGTATTTGTTGTTTTTACTTAAAAAATGAGTTAAAGCAGTTACATTAAGATGGTTGTAAAAATAATCTGTTATAGTCTGGTTTTTGAAAGTGGTAGTGACAACTTAGATTGAAACTATTTCATTAATAAATTAGTTATACATGACATTACAGAAACTGCATTTTTTTTATGTGCTTCTCATAGTTTAGCAACAGAAGCATTTCATTGATTAAAAAAAAAATAGTTACATTTTTAATACTTATTGTTTTCAATACACTGCTACACCAGAATATAAGTTATTTTTTTGTTTGCTGTAGGTTCTCAGATGGGATAAGCTTTGTTTAATGCTAGACATCTTTTCTGAAAAAATAAAGTAGTTTGTTACTGTGGTAAATATTAACATATACTTTGTCAACCTGTTAATTTGATTTATTTTAATACAAACTATTTCTTAAAAAAAAACTTTCATTTATGTATTTTTTAAATTTCTTTAATCTTATAAATATTTGGTGCAAATTTTTTACAATAGAAGACAAATTGACGCTGTTTTTGAATAATTTTGTCACAAAACTTCAGAAAGTTTGTAATTTTTTAATAATACTATGTGTACTGTTAAGAAACTTTAAGCTTTCTAATAATTGAGTCAGATTGATTTAAAATGTTAGTTTCCAGATATTTCAAAAAATGTACATGCTCAGACTGTTTTAACATTTTATAATAATAGTGTCTTAAAGTGTTATTTTTGTAAATTCCACAAAGTTGATTTACACTGTCTCATGATAAAGAACCTGAAATTGATCTTGGCTGTAAAAAGTTTGAACTACTAGATTTAGTCAAAAATCACTCAATATTAAGAATCTAACTTATTCCTAAGAGATGCGAAAATAACTTTCTTGTGAAATAAAATAACTAGAATTAATTACTTGTGTATCCTTTATTGCACTTTACCTTAACTCCTTTGCATCAATAGTTTTATGCTATAAGACACTACAGTAATACCACATTGCTCAACTTTGAGTTGGTAACTCAAATGTTCAGGACTACATATTTCTGATCACAAGTCTAATTTTAAAGCTAAGAAGTTAGGGTTAATATTACGGTAGTTTATGTTATTATTTGCTGCTACCTTTACTCATATTATTTATCATTCTAATAACACATTACGCTTTAAATACTTTACTTATTTTTATGAGGTATTGTAACATGTTACATATCTTGTATTTGTTCAGGGTTGAAGTAGTGAAAATACTTTCCTCTTTTTAACTATTGCTGGTTATCTTTTTAACTGTTACTGGTTATCTTTTATTATCCAAGTTGGAAATGGAAGAGAACACTTTCTGAGAGCCTTCTCTGTAGTAAATTACCAAAAGAATTTGTACAATATTCCATTACAAAATAGCGTGCTTATAGTATTTGAACACAGATGTATCACTTCATTATGTCCCAAGTCAGGAAAGAAAAAATACCTTTGGAGTAGTAGTATGCAATAGATTTAAGGTAAAGTATATTTTTCTTCGTGTATTTTTTTTCATTCATATTCTTTATATATAAGCAATTATTTCTGTAATTTTTGTAAATAAAGGACTTGTAATGTCCTGATTATTCCGTGATGTTTTTTTATTCTATGTAAAGTCAACATCTGCAGCAACTACCTTCTTCTAGTTAACATTTAAACATAATTACTGAAAAAATAATAATAATAATAATATGAACCGATAAAACATGTTTGGAATATAAAAGTAAGGTTTGACTCAAGTTTTTTCAATAACTATGTAATGTTACATACACATACAATTCAGCATAACACATTAATCAGTCGGTGCAACTTTGTGGCATAATAATTTCTCATTCCATGCTTCGTGCATCAGACACGTGCTTGGGCTGCACTAAACTGCTTGTATCTATCGACAGCTAGCTGGCATAATTTAGTTTTATTTTGGAGAAATATTAGAAACATTAACAACGAACTTTTCAAGTGTGTGGAAGTACTTTTATAAGGAAAGAGAGAAGAACGTGATATATCAGTTGTGTCAAGCTCAATTATCTCACAGCTTGAGTAGTACAGGTGCAATGAATAATCATTTAAATTAAAACATCCAGAACAAACAAATATTGAAGATAACCCACAAAACAACTGAACGTTTACTAAACATCCATGCTAGTGTGACTGAAGTAGGAGTGATAAGATAAAACTGATAACTAACGTGAGAGTTGTGGATGTTTAACTTCCAAACATATTAGCAAACAAGGAGTAATATGTGAATACTACGCATCTTATTCTCCCATGGGCCGGAAAACAACCCGATGGATAACATAGTAAATGTGGATCTGAGGTTCCTTGGTTTGTACCATGTTACTGATAAAAAATAACCCAATGGTTAACATAGTGAAATGTGGATCTGAGGTTCCTTGGTTTGTACCATGTTACTGACAAAAAAACAACCCGATGGTTAACATAGTGAAATGTGGATCTGAGGTTCCTTGGTTTGTACCATGTTACTGACAAAAAACAACCCGAGGGTTAACATAGTGAAATGTGGATCTGAGGTTCCTTGGTTTGTACCATGTTGCTGACAAAAAACAACCCGATGGTTAACATAGTGAAATGTGGATCTGAGGTTCCTTGGTTTGTACCATGTTACTGACAAAGAAATATTAAACTCTGCACTTAGGATGCATTATAACAATGGTCAAATCCTACTTTACATTTATAGCAGTCCAAGAGTTAGTATTAGTTGGTGTTGACAAGCTGCCTTTCCCCTAGTCTATCACTTCGAAATTAAAGATGGATAGCCCACAAGTAGTTTTGCACGAAATTTAGCAAAGCAAACGTACTCTGTAGTTTTTAGATTTTTGTAAATTCTAATTTTGGAACATATTAAGTCTTGTTAAGATCTCTTGCAAAATTTATCGTGAGGTGTGCCTATTTGTAGCTTGACCAATCAAGGAAAACTTTTTTCCTGTGATAGTGTCCTTCACCTTGCAACTGTCACATGGAGTAAAAGTACTTCTGCATTTTGATGTCCTTTTTTTCTTGGTATATCGATTGGAGAGAGACTATGTATTATGAATGCAATCTAGAGAGAATTGTTGAAATTTATCCCCAACAAGTCGCAGACACCTACTGTAAAGAATCTGGCCCCTTTACAAAACCTGGCACGGTCCACCTCTGACTTGAGAGAGCCAGAAATCTATGAAGTTTAGTATTTTGTGTCCACTATTTTAACTTCACGCTCATTTAGTTTTATTTCACTTTAATATCATTTTCTCAACATGGAAAACGTGTAATACAATTATAGGTAGAGCATGAAATAAGCAGTACTCTTGTGTTTGTCAAACATGTTTGTTTCTCCTCACATTAACGTTCCATCCAACCAAATCTTCAAACCTCTTTATAAGTAGAGGTAGGTTATTTATGTGTCGTTATTATTCTCAAGGAAAAATACCACAACAAAATAATAGCTTTGCCTGGTGAACATAAGCATTTGGCTCAAAACGACTAAGAACCACTTTAAGTAGTAAAAATGCTTCACTGGCAAGAGGTTCGTGTATGTCTGTGAACATGGAGTTTTTACTGCTGAAACATCTTATTTTCTTCACGACTGGGAAATGAAAAATGTTGTGCTGGTCACAAAATATAAAGAGGAAAGACTGGTGAAAATTAAAAACAATGTGATAAACATCAATGAAGATTTTAACCTTTAGAATAATATGTTTGAATGTGTGCTTGATAATGCTACTAATATGTTTGCAATGCGAATTAACAAAATATAATGTAAAATGCATGCTACATAATTTAGCTATACGTGTTGAATTTACTAAGCTGCAGGAAGCTAACTAATGGAGCATTTGAATCATAATTTTACAAAGTAAAACAATGGAAAAATATTTGAGTAGTTAGTTGAACATCTCTGGGAAATCGCACCAGTATTGGTACGAAATTATCAGATGCAAAACGCCTGATGAATAATGGCTGCGTGTAGAGGAGCATGTGAATGTAAGTTTAAGCTTTCAACTGGCATCATTTGGACTGTCAACAGAAAAAAAAATGCATTCCATCATTTGCCCCTATTCTAATTTCCTTTGTGCCTAAACAATGGAAAATTACAAAAGAACTTAAAGGGTGGCATGATACATCATATTCTCGATGTGTCGATGATTGCATCTTTCCTGGATCCACGGCATACGTATCAGATAACCTCTTCATATGCGTGATATGAGCAGCAGTACTAAATGCCCATTAGCCTATAATGAATTATTCTGAAGAAGCTGCACTCCAATATAATAATTACAAACAATACGTTTAACCGAGATTATTAACGGACTTTATATTTTGCCTAATTATTAAAAAAAAGAAGATAAAGAGACAACCAGGACTAAATTAATTTTGTGGGGGCCCCCTTTTTAGATATTCATTCTCTTCCTTTTCTGGCTTATCACTTCCTTACCCAATTTTAAACATTGGTCCGATTTCAAATTGGTGTATGTTTTTTATAGCAAAACCCCAATGGGCTATCTGCTTTGTCCACCGAGGGGAATCAAACCTATGATTTTAGGTTTGTGAATCCGTAGACTTACCGCTGTCCCACTGGGGGACATTTCAAATTGGATCTTTTTTTAATATTACATTAAAGCATGTTCTTTTGACATGCACATAGAAATTAAATTATTATTTCTATAAGGCAATTTACAGTTTCCGAGTGTCAAAATGTAATACTCCACGTATAAAACATTACAGTACAATCTGTGTAACCCTCCACAAAAAGTGCAAGTACAACGACAACAATATCCCAAGAAGCTTCAACCAAATAAAATTATTGTAGATTTTACAATTTAGATATATACACTTACATGCGACAATTCAAATAAACAGGTTAAAACACCAGAGACACAGTCACAATAAACGCGCTGTCCATCCCACAAGAACTGATAATGAATCGTTTGTATGTAGAAAGTAAAATGGTACAATATTGACTGAAATAACGTTTCAGCTCTTCCCCAACTTCTGTTTTCTATGTACTCCCTAACTGTTGTTTTGGTGGGTCATTTTTTGTAACGTAGTTTTGTATTGCTTAATTCTTTGCACTAAATAGAATAGTGATAAAATTTTATAGTAAACAAAAAAGAAATGGGTGACATGATCTTTTACATGCAGACCTATACGTTTTGAATATTGTATTTATACTTAAATAATAACAATGCCATAATTATTATAAATTAGAAACACATCTTTTCAAATGCAATTGTTACTGGTAGGTTTCACTTTGACTTCAAGGTTCCGTTTCAAAAGGCAGTTGCTCCTTTGATTAATGCCCTCCAGTGGCACAGCGATATGTTTGCGGACTTACAACGCTAGAAACCGGGTTTCGATACCCGTGGTGGGCAGAGCACAGATAGTTCTTGTATAGCTTTGTGTATAATTAAAAACAAACAAACAAAATTTTAATTAATAATAGATGCTGGTAAAACAGTCATGCTCTATCCTGATCCTTAATGTCACATGATACTTTTTATATATTGTACAATACATTATATCTTATTATAAATTATTATATATAATTTTTGCAGGTCCCTCCTAAAACCCCTGTTAATCTGGTTCTGGTGACAACATTTTG
The DNA here is from genome assembly GCF_000517525.1 of Limulus polyphemus. Taxonomy (NCBI): domain Eukaryota; kingdom Metazoa; phylum Arthropoda; class Merostomata; order Xiphosura; family Limulidae; genus Limulus; species Limulus polyphemus. Next base: position 907,103 of record NW_013665767.1, read on the forward strand.
TCATAACGTTTATTTTTTGTAATCTGGTACGATCATATAACGGTTCAACGTTTATTAAACTAAATATAGTATAAATTTGATGATGAGAAATCCACTTTGAGAATAATCAGGTTTAGACACAACTTGAATAGGTAACGAAGAATGCTTTATTGCAAATTTAAAACAATAAATATGTAAAACTTTTCAACAAGGTTTTGTCACCATCATGTATCTGGGTAAATGGCTAAGTGAATCCACTGGCAGCTTTATTCTTGATAATCCCCTGGAAGTAGTCTCGACATGAGCACTGGGCTCCTCAGCAGGTAGAATGTACAATATTACACGCACAATTTAGCATAATATGAGTCACAGTGCAATTGAGTAGCCTAGTAATTTCTCATTCCGTACTTCATGGATGAGTTTGCCATTCTCTCACTGACATACTTCTAAAAACGATCGTGAAGAACGACCTTTGGCTTGGATCGCCTATCTCTATAGATTCTGTAAGCCACATCAATGATTCTTTCCAGCATAGCATATGGCCTATCTGAGCAACTGCTTAATTTTGGAGTTCATCCTTTCTTACAGTGTGGGTTATACAGTCATATCATGACACCTCAATGGAATCCATTCTAATCAACAACAACATCATAGTGACTTTTCATTTTATCACTAATTGATGTAAGTCTTTCTCGGGTAAAGTCGTTTATATCGTCAATGATGTTCCTTAATTTCTCTACATATTCTGTATAAGACTCTTCTGAATGATTACTCTCCAAGCGAGAGTACAAAAGGTCAAATGGCACTTTACTCTTCCAAACATCAGTGATGATGATTATGTGTTGCCCGTGGTTTCGTACTGTATGATAACTCATAATTAACAGTGGAAGATATTGGTCAGGGACGTATTTACTCATAAGCAGAGTAGGCAGCTGCCTAGGGTAGCACATTTAAGAAACATCGAATGAAAGCGGCAACAACAATTTGATGACTTATGTTTTTATTTAATTTGTAATATCGAGATACTAATCAAGAGCGCTGAGCGATCATGTGAATGAACACATGATTAATGACTTAACTAATACAAAGGCTTCATTTCCAGAGCGATCACGTGGAGGTGGGGGTGGCAAAAATATCTGCCTTAATACGGCCCTGATCTTAATCACACATTTTCTGGTATTCATGCACATAAATGACCAATTCATTAAACAGTGTGCAGTTGTATCTTTTCACCATGTTATCAGAAGATTGACCAAGAGTTATTATCTTGGTATTTTTGATCCCAATAATCTGATACATTTCTGCAAACAAGGCTGTTTCAATGTTCTGTTTTTTCAACTTACATTTAAAGCATCTATTGTCTGACGATTTATTTTATCCATTATATATAACTAGTTGTTTGACTAATAGCTTTTGTTTTTCTGCGCTATTGATAAGAAGATTTGACGTTTCATTACTATAGAATCTAATGTTCTCGTAACTTTTAGATGGTATCATTGGTAGTTTATCTGTGCATTTAATGAAATCAACTTCAAAGCTTCATTTAAAGATGCAAATTACTTTGATTCGGAATTAATCTCATATTCTTATCTGCTATGGTATATATAAGTTGGTTATGTGCAAAAAAGTCCATCACTTCGCAAGGAGTGTCTAGGTAAGGTAATTGAGCAAGCTTTTCCAAATCTTCCGCAGTTTGGCTAAGATTTCTTCTTTCCTTCATACCTTGATACTCAGTTTTGGTGTGTTATTCCAAACCTGCTGGATAAGGCAGCCACTAATGTTTGGTAATTGTTACGGCTCTCAGTTGTAAGGCTACTTAATGTTCTCAAAGCTGGTCCTTTTAAACGGGAAGCAGTAAGAATAGCATGTTGTTCATTATTCTACTCGTTCACTCTGATAATGATTTCGATTTAAGCTTGATATGCCTCCCATGATATTTTCCCGTCATAATCTGTTGATATCTCGATTTTCCAATGTTGAATTAGCCAGCTAAATTCTCGAACTTTATTTGGTGGTATCGTGATTGGAATAGTTCAGGAAAATCCTCCAGTAATAGGTGGCACAGCAGTAGTGATAATCAGTGTAGACAAATAAGTTATATTATTCCATATTTTTTTTAGCTGATAGCATCCCAGGCTGAAATCCTGAGCCAATGCAAAAAAGAGGTGTGGCTGTTTTAATTTTTACATTTAATAACTCGTTTTGCAAATGTTTTATTCTGTCACGGATGTTCTTTTCGACCTCGTTGATGTCTCTCTCTTTTTCTATTTCATTCTTTTTTTGCAAATAGTTTTTGACTTTATCGATATCCTTTCGATACTTCTTTGATATCGTCATTACAGCCTTTCTATACTTCTTCAATTTTATTGTTAAAATTATTTTCACCAAAATAACCCCATTTCTTGCATCAGTGTTGTAACGTTGTTATTCCGTTAGTGGGTTTTTTAACTAATAAAAAGATATAGAAGTAGTTTATTTATTTCTTAATGTTTTCACAAGCTTTAACACCGTGGAACTTTTATGTCACGTTCACAGCCCCACTAATTTCATTATACAAACATAAAAGAATTACCTGTACAAAGTAACTCAGTATTTCACAACAGCTAATGTAAGTCGAAATACTACACTATAAACAAAATTCGAACTAAAATGAAAACACACTGACTGATTCACTGTACATACTAGAAACTCTCTATCTTAAAACAAGTCTGAACTTCATGTTTATAATCCACCCTTGAATTTACTAGAAATCATGACACATTAAATTCGAGAAAACTTTCTAGGTATTATAGGTCTACATTATTAAACTTTTTAAATTTTAATGTCACTATTACGACCCGCACAAACAAATTACAATATTAAATTATACCTTACACATTATTAACACTTGTTTAAGACACTGTAAAACATTCCGGCTGTAAGTGTTTTTATTTATGTGCACTGAACACGTTCCTTGGTGTTTGTCAAGTGAAAGCTATTTTAATTTATTTTTTTATTTTTTGTTTTCCCTGTTTAGAATCTGTCAAATAACTTTTCAAGGGAGGTCTGTGTCACTTATTTTTTAGTGTTATAATAATATGCCTGCTACAGTGATAAATGCATCTTCCACTGATCCTGATACCATTCTATAAGTGTATAATTCAATGCTGTTTCCATGAATATTGGCACTGAGATTGTATAATTAAAGTAAGGAGTCACGTATAGTGCTGGACAGATAAAATTAATTTGTTGACATTTTCTGTAGTGTTAAGCTCATATAATCTACAATAAGATTAGCAGTGAGTTTCAAGACATTTGTAATTAGTACTGTGATCAATATGGATAATGAATAATAGTACGTATATATACACATAAACACATATATATAATTCACGTTGTTCCCCAAATCTGAGGGTCGACGACCATGATTCCCCATTGTTCTCTGTTTTTCGCTGCTTGCAACAACTTTCGTAATTCAATATTCTCATTTCCGATCCATTCTGCGATGTACTAGAGCCAAATGAGTCTTTCCCTGCTTCTCATTCTTCTTCTATTGATTTAACTCACCAGGATTTCTGCTAACCTTTTCTGTTTCTAATTACATGCCCCAAATAGCGTATCTTTGATTTCCCACGTATGTGCGGCAGTTGTCTTATTGTCCTTGCACGTTCCAATACTTCCTCATCAGTTTGTTTTTTCGATGCAGCTGATTTTTGTCAACTGTTTATTGTGGTACCATATTTCAAATAGTAATAACTAAATTTTGTTACTATCCAAAGGCTGACTGTGACGCTCATTCCCATCCTCACTCTTTCGCCATTGTAGGAATTATACACAATTACGTCTTCAAAAACCTACGTTCTATGCAAAAGCATGTGCTGCCCCCTGACTCTGAGAAAAGGTTCATGTGTGTACCCTGCAAAATAGGACTGGCCAGAGGTAACATTCTTTTATTCTTTCCTTTATTTCTAGTTTGACACCTCTCCTGAGCAATTCTTTGGGATAGAATAATGCTATTTTTGCCATTGCTGTAAGTAAGTTCAGGGAATAGGATTAAATTATCAATGATACAAAAATAGATATGGCATGTGTATCATTTTTGACATCTTGTTGAACTAAGGGTACTTTTATGTTACTTAGAAGCCTTTATGAAAGCTCTTGTATCAAATCAGTTATGACATCTAGTTTATAAGTAATCCAAGCATTTGCCTAGAAATTTTTGTATCATTTGATAATTATTGTACCCATTTCAGACTTTCACTGTGTATACATTAAGTATTCTGACATGAACTTCTGAGGTTCCTTTCACCTTGTAAATTTTAGTGTGTTATCTTCAGCCAGTTCTAAAGATACGGGGGGGGGTGCACTGATATTCAAACAGCAAATCTCTCAAGATGATTTTATATTGATTTCCAATAGTTTAGACATAGTTTGTGTTAGTATAAAAATATATATACTTTTTAATACCATTCATTTGCTGTCTGAGCTCTGTACACGGCTGGGAAAAAATCCTGGATTTTGGCGTTAGAAGTCTGTAAACTTACTGCTGATCCACCGAGAGACTTTGGTATTTTAATTTATTTGCTGTTATTTTAACTCCACAATCATGCAAAAGTGTAGCGCCCGATCGTAATATCTGTGTTGGGACGCCACATAATGCAGAAATCTTCTAAATCTCACTTTCTCTATTGAACATTGAACAACTTAATGTTTAGATAGTCACTGGAAAAATTAATTCATTGATAAGGTGTGCTCTTAATTTACGGTATCACGTGATAGCTGAATCAACCCCAGATGATACGACGACTAACTTTTTTGTTTGTATGCTTATTTCTATTTTATCCGAGTTTAGCCCTTTACGACATTTTTTATGCAATTAACTGCTCTTTTGACTTATAGTAGTTTCTTGTAAACGAGCTAGAGTATTTCTTGTTAATATTTAGTGATTTTTGATCATGTTGTATATAATTATCAATATGTTTGTTTGTTTGTTTTGAAGTTAAGCACAAAGCTACACAATGGGCTATCTGTGCTCTGCAAACAACCGGAATCAAAACCCGGTTTCTAGCATTGTAAGTCCGCAGACATACCGTTATCAATCTGATTCAAAGTAAAACAATTACATAGCTAAGAATTAAGAAGCAACATAAATTAATGAAGTTAGTTAGTTTGTAGTTAAACACAAAGCTACACAATGGGCTATCTGTGCTAAATTAAGTTTGTTGTCGATGAAAAAGCCATAATTTAAAAAAATTATTGTCATTTTAAGCTAGAGGTCGCTACTATATCCTTTGGTTTGGTGGGAATATAAATTCAATACAATGTGTTACAAATTGTGACTAGAAGGAATGACCCCAAGACGCATTTAAACCCGGAAACACCTCAGTACACATACCAGGAAACAAAGCTAACCCTAAATCATTTGTCATAAAAGATATACACACCAGCATTACAAACGAAGACATAGAAACAGAACTCACACATAAAAACATACTATTACGAAAGTTGAACGTATTTTCTCCAACAAAACACAGAAACTCACAAACCTAATCAAAGTACACGTACAAGAAACACAAGATATACAAGTGTAATATCTAATGGTATTATTCTGTGGTATCGAAGATACACAGTAGAACCCACTGAAATACCAGCGGTAGTAGTAACCCAGTGTTACAACTACCAACGTTATGGACATGTGGCAGCCGAATGTAAAGCTCTCCCACGCTGCGTAGGGTGTGGGGGAAATAACAGAAACAATGAATGTTCACGAAATAACCCACAGCCATACTGCTGTAACTGCCAACAGCAACACACGGCAAACTAGAAAGGATGTCTGAAATACAAAAATATTAAAGCACGAATAATTAATATTCAAAACAACACAAACACACAAGCACAAAATCACCAGCACCAAAACCTCAACAGAATACCAACACAAACAAACAATCTACCACACAAACATTTGCACAGGCAGTAGAAACCTACACCCAAACTGAAGAAACCACAAAACAAAAGACGAACACTAAACCAATTAATGCTAAAACAGAGGTATTAACAAACAAAATAACAATGGCAGTCACAAACATATTGTTATGTCTCCGTTCGTTAGTTAATTTTCCGTAAATTCGTTCCGACTAAACTTGAGCGACACAAGTCCTTTCTTA
>NW_013665767.1:914161-931194 GCF_000517525.1 Limulus polyphemus
GTGGCGTGATACTAATCACATGACCTTGATGTCGTAACAATATTTTACAAATTCCTGGAAAAATATAATAACCCCAAAACCAAGAGGATTGCATTACACTAATCATGAAAATAGCGCTAGAACAACTACTACCAATATTACCACAGATAGCACAATTACTCTTACTACCACGGACATCACAGAACTTATATACCAAGCAAACATAAGGCTACACACATATATACAACTTGAAAACATAAAACGGACATGGCCCTGAAAAGCAAAGTGGTAATAGAATCCAAAAATCAAACCAGCCAACCCAAACCCAGGAAGATAGAAAATATAATAACAGCACAGTAGGGAGGAAGAGGTCTACTAGAACCTGACCTTACCAGGTCGTAAAAGACCTAAATCCCGATCGGGAGAGAGAGAGAGAATTATGACTTTGGTGTAGGAGGTGAGGTGAAAGTAGGATTAATCGTATCTCTATTTATACTCATTCCAGCTGTTTTAATCGTAATAAATTGTAAAAATAAAAGCATAATATGACGTACTGAATTTTTATTAAAGTGTTGTAAAAAGGTGTCACGGTATTCAATTTCGACTTGACTGAGTTGTTTTCATCATCATCATGTATTTATTTTGTTTTGTAAATCAAATGCAGCCAGTTGTTTTTAAAAAATACATAAACATGTTTAAGGTTTTTGAAGCAGTACTTATCAATATCAGACTGACTTTACTGTATTGTCATTTACTGATTTAACCAGCATCAGAATTGGAAATTGGAGAAACTAAAGTAAAAGCATGAAGTTAGAATTAAAAAAAAAGAAAGACCTAGGCCTATTACTAGTAATAGTAATGTGTTTCTAAAGAACAATAACCTTGTAGTCATGGCATCCGGGGCTATAGAGTATAGTCTAGACTTGTCTCTAAAACTTGATTTTCAACATGACAAAAAAGTTATTGCCACTTGTGATGGCAGGGGCCAACATGTTGGAATTGATATTGATGCTCTGAAGACGATTGTTGAGTCAAACCCAAGGCAACACACTCGTGAAATGGCCCTGAAATTGCATGTCTCTCATGAAACAGTACGTGAACATCTAAGGAATATGGGAAACTCCTTAAAGAAGTTGTTTGGGTGCCTCACGAACTCTCCGATGATCATCGTTTCCAATGCGTAAACGTTGCTTCATCTCTTCTGGCGCGTAATGCGCGTGAACCATTTTTGGACAGAATTGTCACCGGTGATGAAAAATTAATTATCTATGCAAATATTAAACGCCACAAACAATGGCTCAGTCCTAGACAAAACCACTTCCGACCCCAAAACCTGAACTCCATCTGCAGAAAGTGGTGCTTTGTATTTGGTGGGACATCAAAGGAGTAATTCATTTCGAACTCCCCTATCCACAGCGAACTGTCAATGCAGAGATCTATAGTCAGCAACTAGACTGTTTAAATCAAGCCCTTCATCGGAAACTCCCTTCATTCATCAATCGGAACAAATAATAACATTTCAATACTTTTATTTTTCGAAATGCAATAACAAAGTTTCAGAACAAAAATATATTTTTTAAGGAGACTTATTATAAATGTCTATTGTTCTTTATGAACACCAGTCTCTCAAATGTCTTGTCAGTGAAATGATAGCGATTAGGTCTGAAGGTTTTGCCTCCAATGCTGAACATACCCTCAATGGGGGCAGAGGTTGTTGGAACATTCAGGTAGCGTTTGGCTAGTAGAGATAGGGCAGGAGAATTTTTATGGAATCTTCCAATAATATAATCTAGAAGGTTGTTTTCTTCAGGAATGCAAGGACCATCGAGGTAGGTGTTGACCACTGTATCCTCTGAAGATGAGGTGGCTGGTTTCTTGGAGGCAGCAAATAAACTAAAGAGCTTACTTCTTTTGCAATTTACAGTCCTCTTCACGTTCCATGGTTGTATGATTATTTGTTGAGTAAAATTTCTTCACTTTTTGTTGCAGGAGCATTCGATTGAATTAATAGACCGTAGGTCTAATGAAACACCAGTCAAGTTTAAACCTGGGATCCAATGCTGCAGCCAAGTAGAAGACACTTCGTTGCTCATACTGAGTCAGCCGGGCGTGAACAGATTTCTTCAGTGCAGAGACAAGATTGAAACTATATCTGGACTGCATACTGTCAATCTCATAAACACAGGGCGCTACATAACTGGAGGTAACAATGTTCTAACCCTGTGTGAAATCTGCTACCTCTTCAAAATGTGTCAGTGTTTTCATGAAATCTGCAAGCGCAGTTCGATCATGAAAAGTAAGTTTCGATATGCCATAATCTAGATTGTCAAACGTCTAAGGAATTTTCAATAAAGACTTAATCATCTTAATTTCTGAGTTCCGTCGTGTTGGTGTTACTGACTGAACTCTGGCCTCTCCCTCAACTAGATCAGTTACTTGCGTTAATTTTCGAATGAAGGACACGATGGCTGATGCTTTGGAATTTATTTTCTGTAGTGGTCCAGCTTTTTTCATGCCATCCCTGATCACAAGGTATAGCGTGTAGGAAAAGCAGGGGTCAAGTTTGGGAATAAATTGGGATAAATTGTCTGCTGAATTAGTTTCATCCAAAACTACATCTGAGTCACAATCTGTAGATGAGTTATCACCATCTTTTGTCTAGTTAGTGTTTGCGGTTCAAATCCAGGCAAGCAGAAAGCCTTGATATTGTTGGATCCGTAATCAGATGTCACATATGACACCATGTTGTTGGGTATTAAAGAGATTTATTATTTCATCATACTGAGCTGCAATGTTATCAGATGTGTGATGCTCCTTGAAACGCTGACATCTCAGCATGACTGTTTGCATTTTCTAGTCAAGTATAAAATGACCAGTGACTCCAAAAAAGCTGCGCATTTTTCTGATACTCCAGATATTCACATTGACATTGATGTTGGGTACAAGTTACCGTATAGAGATAACTTTTCGTTGGACTTCATCAAACCCGTTCTCGATCAACATTGCGTACAGATGCGTGCAACTGAGAAGAATATATCGAGAATCCATAGCTGCCATTAGATCTTGAAAATCTTTTGACTCCACCAATGAGAAGGGTTGCAGTATACCAGCAATAAAATTGACAAGTTTGTTGGTGATGTGCTTCTGATGAGGGTGTGTAGACTTATATTTAGTTGATTCTGTACAATACGCTACTATTGTAGGCTGCAGTATCTAGGTGGAAGTACCAGAGCCAGATGTAGATTGTAGGTCTGCCTTGATTACGCTAGAAAAGCAAAAGCGTATTCCAGTTATATAATGTAGAATATAGTTTATGTAATACAATAACTTTTAAGATGATTGGAGAGTATTGACCTGAGTTAACCCTTTCACCACGGGTATCCCTAATGTGCATGTTTTTTTTAAGTTGTGAACTAGTTGTGATTAATGTCGTAACGGGGAGAAGAACAAAACTGAATTAAAATATTAGGTTTATACAAGAAAATTATTTCTATTTACAAATAAAGAATGTAAAAATGTTAGATATGAGTCATGCGAACAAATATTATCTAGAATTATTGAATTTCACTTAAAATTTTGCGTGTGTTGCATATTGATTAAAACTAATTGATCTTTGAATCTCTTCTGTGGGAATGAAATAATATATTCATTATTTAAACTTTTCGATGATGATACAAAATCAAAGATGCATATACAAACTCAGGTAAATAAGCAGCGTATTTAGGCTTCTCAGATTGCCGAAGCGGTAAATCACAGTTTTTATGAATTAAAAGTTTAGGAGAGATGTAATATTTAAAATAACTATTTTTTTTTAATTGTTGTTGTTTGTGATTAAGCACAAAGCTACACAAAGGGCTATCTGTGCTCTGCTCACCACGGATATCGAAACCTGGTTTCTAGCAGTATAAGTCCGCAGATTTACCGTTGTGCCTCTCGGGTGCTTTTTTTAAAGCCCAACGTTTCTAGTTTTATCAGCTACCTCGCTTTTAAACTGTTAAACTTAACATAAGCATTAAAATTAAACCAAACTGTTCGTTCAAACTTTGGCATTACATACTTATAATGAAATCGATTATATTAATTGGCAGTCTACCTTTGCTCTAGATAAAAAGATTTACGTTGAAAAAAAAAGGTGATTTGATTAAGTTGATTTCACTGATTTCCTTCGTGTTTTCAAACCTTAGCATCCTTTTATACATACATTCGTCCTAATTTAATTTGGGAAAGACGCCTTATGCTTTTTCAACTGGGTCAACTTGGCTGCACGGCAGTGGCATGGTCACGGACAGACCATAGCCTGCCCACTTGGCACCCATGCCAAACCAATCTAAAACCTGCTTGATGGTCATTGTAACTTACCGCTATTTGTACGGCCCCTAGCCCGTCCATCGTAAATTCAGGCCTAACCAAAATTTCGTACATGACTATGCCACAGCAGCAAAACAACCTCTATTTGGGTTCCAAAATTATTGTAAATAAATGTGTTGATTGTCTCGTAAAGAAAACTTTAGGTGTCTTGTATGGCAGAGTTTATTAAGCATCACATATCATAACACTTGCAAAATTAAATACCAAATTATTGATTATTATTTAACGTTCTCCCAAATAATTCACTCACATAATTTGAAATATGCTTCTTCCCCTACGGGACGGTTTTCCTTTGGCATTCTTCCTTCTCCTCCTAAAAAAACGTTTCTCATCCCTAACAAAAGGCTTATTATCATTCACAATCGTCTTTGTCTTGAAACTTTCAGATTGAATTCCACCTTCCTTAACTTTGGGACTTGTGGTAAGTCTCCTTTGTGTAAACGTTGTGGTATTGTGCTAGAAATCACAAATCGTGTCCATTTGATCACAAACAATGTTTCCTCCATCCGAGTCAATGTATCATGCATCGAAAAGATTTTTCTATGACTATGATCTAACAACTGATTCGAAATGTGAATTAACTTGGGGACTTAAAATACACCATCAACACATACAGACACAAAATATCCTTATACTCCTTGTGATGGGAGCTGGTAAACTCTCTTATTATTGTGTCATTTTAAATATTTTTTTAGTTGGTATGGTTTTTAGGTATTTTATTTTTAATCCAAACTACTCTTGGATATTGAAAGTAATATTTGACTGACACTTAACATAGACTAGATGGATTTGCAACTATTGGACAAGCCTCAAAACTGCAAAATTTCAACTAGAACATCAACAACAAATTTGTTCGACAGTACCCACTGCCAATTCTTGAGGCTACTCTTTACGAACGAATAATGGGACTTACATCACATTATAACGCCCTCATTGGTGAAAGTGTGAGCATGTACGGCATCGGCTTTTGATATCAAGATTCACAGGCTGCAAGTCGAGCGCTCTGACTGTCAGTCATCATAAAATAATTACGATAATTCATGAAATGTTTGTTTGTTTGAACTTAAGCACAAAGCTACACGATGTGCTATATGTGTTCAGCACACCACGGGTGTACGCCTTGTATAAAAGTTGATGTATTAGAAGAGCGTACAATAATACTATTTTAACCTCACTACATTCGTCATGTGCCACTGGGGAGGGGGGGGGGGGCTTCATGAAATGCATTCATGGCGTATTCATATACTAATTGGTAAAAATCAGTTAAATTAACAATTTCTAATATATATATAGAAAATCCAGTGAGTTTGGTAACTGCGTTCCAACAATGGCTTTTATGTCATGTCTCTTAGCAACAAAAGTATAACCTAATAATGTTGTTAGTCTATGTACAGAAAGTATGAAATGAAATGTATAGACAACAAAACTGAAAAAAATATTTGTTGATTTCTTAATTTAGAGCCTCCGTTGATTAAAGAGATTTATTTCTTATTAAAAACATTGGTGATATAACAGAAAATAGCTTAATTAAGAAACGATTTAAGTTTAAAATTGAATCGATATTTTTACTTTCATGATAAAGTTTATGCAATTGGCTCTAGGCGAGGTAATCTCACATTACGTCTTTACTTTAGGCATATTATACCAACACTCACTACATTTATAAAGTTTCAAGGCTCCCTTGCAGCCCATGTGTATACCATACGTTTTCTACTTATTCTAATATAGTATTTTTTCGGAATTTGTCAGTTATTCTGGTATGTGCACTGAGTAGCTCTGTGCTCTTAACAACAAAGTAAAACTGCTTAAGGAATTAATAAATAGAATTGACTTCATATTCCGTAAACATATAAGATACTTAAAGAAATTTACTGTAACCAAAAATGGAAAATTTCAAATGAAAAACTGAGTAATTAGATTATTTACAAAGTATACACATCACGGCCACCGTTAAAGCTACTATTTACCAATTATGTGTTTTATTTAATACCTGAAAATATCCTAAACAAAATAGTGGTTATTTGTTTGGCCTTCTTGCAGTCTCTTCGAGTTCAACTGCTTAAAAAACAAAGGCGCAAATGTATTTAGCAGTGGGTGAACTGCTATAAAAGATTCTGTGATTACAGTCATAAACTGTAAGAAACTAAGTCAACAATCTCACTTTAAACAGAAATTATAATTATAATTAATCATAACCATCATAAGACATTAGTGTTAGGTTTATTATATTTTTTAACATTACGTTGTTTATTCAATTCTTTAGAATTTTTCAAGAATTAGAAAAGCGTACAATAATACTATTTTAACCTCACTACATACGTCATATCCATTCCCGACGACGCATTTAGCTCAATCCAAAGCTCATCAGGCCTGCTAAAATACAGTAGTAGTCGGAACACTGTTTATATAAGTTATTTGTTACAACAAAAGTTGTTATTGTTTGAACGCCTTTCTGGCGAAGCATGATTATAATTAATTGCAATTGTTATAAGATATTAGTATTAGGCTTGTTATATTTTTAACATTTTATTTAGCCTCTTAGATGTTTCAAAAAAAGAACAGTGTATAATAATATTTCAACCACGCAGTACCCTCTATATCTACACAATTACCATTTAAATCTTAAAGTAAACAAGACTGCTCTCAAAGCACGTAAAAATAAAATAAAATTGAAGTGCTGTATCACCAAATCGATTATAAGTTAGCATCATGTTATGTTTATATATATCATAAAATTTAATCATTAAGTATAATGTCATTTAATAAGTCACTCAGAAGCTTACCTGGTTAAGTTGTAAATCATCGTTGATTTATCGATTTAATTCATCTTTATTCATCAACCCTATACTGTAACGATTTTGGGTTTCATTAACTTCAAAATCCTTCCATATTATTTCTGTAGAGTCAAACAGCGACATTGGTCCAACGTGATACTTTTATATCTCTTTCAAAATAGTAATATTTGGTCTAAAAATATAGGCCAAAGAAATAAATACTTACATTGCTAAAATTAAGTATCTTTAATCTTTCTTCAGTTCGAAGAAAGTAAAATATAATTTAGTTTCAGTTCCAACCAATTTAACCTTTTTTTATAGTGTTACTAACCTGAAGGATTAAAGAGTGTCCTTCAAAGTTTTGTTGCAAATACTTAAAACAAATACCTAGGCTCCGTAATGCAATTTCAGATTGAAATTAAAACGAGGCATTATTAATTGGTAGCACTTTTTTTTAATCACTTTCTTTACCTACTTCAGAGGGCGCTGGATAGTGCGAAATTTGAAAATCGTTATCAGCTAGAAAAGGTTTAACCACCAGTTCCGTTGTCGGTTCCTTAGTTTGAAATGTAGTTGTTTTTAACGGAAGTGTACAGGATTTTAGGTACTTCTGTTGAAAAAGAAGCTAGTGAAGTAAGCCAAACAGTATGGCTTCTCAAACGCGTTTCAGAACCCTCGAGAATGATCGTGTATCAGCTGAAGAAATGGACGAGATTCGACAAGAAAACATCGCATATCAGTATTTGTGCCATTTGGAGGAAGCGAGAGTGTGGATTCAAGCTTGTATCAAGGAAGATCTACCACCACCTACAGAATTGGAAGAGTCTCTGAGAAATGGTGTTTATTTAGCCAAACTAGCTCATTTCATTGCTCCTGAGACTGTGCCAATAAAGAAAATATACGACTTTGATCAGAAGTGTTATCAAGACCGTGGATTGCATTTTCGACATACTGATAATATCAATCATTGGTTAAATGCAATGAAAAAAATTGATATGCCAGTTTTCTTTTATCCAGATACCTTTGATGTTTATGACAAAAAAAATATGCCAAAAGTAATTTACTGTCTCCATGCACTAAGTTTGTATTTGTTCAAGCTGGGTAAAGCCCCTCAAATTCAAGACTTGTATGGAAAATTACAATTCACTTTTGAAGAAATTGATGCTATCAGAAGAGAACTTGAAAAATATGGAATTCAAATGCCAGCTTTTGGAAAAATTGGTGGAATTCTTGCAAATGAGTTACCAGTTGATGCTGCTGCCTTGCATGCTGCTGTCATAGCTATTAACAATGCAATTGATTTGGAAAATCCAACAAAAACACTTGAAGTGATGGAAAATCCAGTGGTTAGTTTATGTGGCATTATTAGTGAAACATCAGAGAGATATCAAGCTACTCTTTATGAAGCAAAAAAACTAAAAATGGAAGAAGCGCATAATAGATCCTTAGATCTCGACTACATTCCAGATGTTTATGATGAGTATTTGACAAAAGATGAAATCCAGAATTGTGTGTTGGATGTGAACAAACTTGTTTCACTAGAATTAGTTGATGATGCTCTTATACAAGAGGATGAAAAGGCTTTGTTAAAAGCTTTAACTAATTCTTATCTTGGGTTAAATTTAAAAGATTTCAGTCAACTGAACGTATCCTGGTATCTGAAGGCTTTAACAGAAGAGAAGAACAGGCATGAAAGTAATAATAATAATTACATTTTAAACCAGGATGATATTCAAAATGCCATAAAAATTGCTAATGTGGAAGCTTCCAATCAGTTAAAAATTGATGAAGCTGTAAAAGAAATTAATTCTGCAATCAGATTGCAAGATCCTTTTATGACTGTAGCTGCTCTTAAAAACCCAAATGCTAAACTAGGGCCAATTATAGAAGAGGCGGCTACTTTATACCAAGAGGAGTTTTTACCAATTCTTCAAGAGAATGGAAAAGATCTTGTCTATGAAGAGATAAAGGGAGGTGTAAAAATTTTGTCAGCCATTGGTATGATTAACTTGGCATTAAAGAAGGGTGATCCAGAAGAAATGTATGCAATGCTGGAAAAACAAAATGCACACATTTCCTCATTAGATGCTAGGTATAGCAGATTTTACTACAAATCACTTGTTCGAGCAAAAGAAGAAAAGTTCAGAATCTATCAAAATAACTTCTTAACACATTTAGAGATTCAAGAATGCATAGATGAAGTAAACACACAAGTGGAATTAGAGTTTGTACAAGTAGAATCTCTTAGGAAAATCAATCATTCAGTAAAAACAAAAAATGAAAAGGCTACTTTAGAGTCACTGCTTAACCCTGCTGCTTCAATTCTTTGTGTAGAACCTACTCTTGCCACACTCTATTTACAATTACTTTTTACGTGTCAGCAAGAAAAGATTGCTACAAATCAAAAGTCTCTTGAGCTGGGATTAGATGAGATACAGCATAAAGTAAATGAAGCTAATCAATTAGCTGCAGATGCCAACCTCTCTTGCATTGCTATAGCAGCTGTTAATCTGGCAGTTGAAAATGAAAATTTGGATGAACTACAAGATGCTCTTCAAAATCAGTATGTTGGTATTCCATCAGTTTTTAGCCAGTGTTCTAAGGAATATATGAAGCAATTTCAAAAATTAAAAAGAAAAAAAGAGGCAAGTGTTAAAAAGTCAAATAATGCTTGTGATGATGAAGACAATGCTTGGCTGGAATATCAAGTCAGAAGTGGAAATTTTTATTATTTCAATATGAAAACTTTTGAGTCCGGTTGGATAAGGCCCAGGTCCTATAAACCATTGTGCAGCTATTTAACAAAATCTGATATTGTGAAAGTAGTGTCTGTTATTAACTCTGAACATGATCGTCAAGCATTATTTACATCTGTGGAACATTTAATCACTTGTTTACAAGCTCATGTTCGAGGGTTCCTTGTTCGACAACAACTTTTAAGAAAGATGGAATATTATCGTGCTAATGAAAACAAAATTGTACAGATTCAACGCTGGTGGAGGCAGAATTTAAAGAGGCAAATCATTCTTATGCATGCACAAGAAATAAAAAGAATCTTACCAGCCCTCGTAAAAATCCAGGCTTGTGTGCGTATGTGGCTTGCTCGAAGAAGGTATATCAAAACAAAAGAACATTTCAAAAATCATGAAGATTCTGTTAAAAAAATACAGACATTTTGGCGAGCTTACAAAACTAAAAGAGATTTCAAGGAACTTATTCACTCTCTTAATCCACCACTGCACATCATCAAAAAGTTTGTGCACATGCTAAATGTAAATGAAAGTGACTATGCTGAGGAAGTGGAATTTCAAGAGATCCGTGGCCAAGTTGTTCAGACAATTCGTAGAAATAATGAACTTGAAAATGAAGTTAATGAAATGGATTTAAAGATAGGATTATTAGTTCGTAACAGAATCACATTACAGGAAGTAATCAGTCAAGGTAAAAAACTAAAACAAGGGAAAAGGGGCAATGGATCACAAGGATGGGAAGGACCATGGATTGATACTGGAAAGGGCTTAAAAGCATTGTCCAAAGAAAGTAGGTCTCGACTGGTTGCCTACCAGCACCTGTTTTATGCTCTTCAAACAGAACCTAATTACTTGGCTAAACTGATATTTGCAATGTCACCAAGTCGAACAACTAAATTTGTGGAATCTGTTATACTAACATTATACAACTTTGGTTCTACACCTCGAGAGGATTATCTTTTGTTACATTTATTTCGCACAGCTTTAGAGGAGGAAATACACTCAAAATTAGACAGTCCAATGGACATTGTTACTGGAAACCCTTTAGTCATTCGTATGGTGGTGGGTTTTAACAGAAACGGTCGTGGTCAAAGTTGTTTGCGTGAGTTGCTTGAACCATTGGTTAAAGAAGTTATTAATGACAAAACACTACATATCAACACCAATCCCATTGAAGTGTACAAGATGTGGATTAATGAATATGAAACACAAACTGGTCAACAAAGTACATTACCATATGATGTAAGCCAGGAAGAAGCTCTTAGTCATGAAGAGGTTCAAAAGAGGTTTGATAAAGCTATTAAAAACCTGCAAGAGAAGGCTCTAACTTTTTGTAATACCATTGTACAGTCTTTGGACAAAATTCCATATGGAATGTTATACATTGCAAAAGTTCTTTACAATTGTTTGATTGAGAAATTTCCTGATACGGCTGAGAAAGATATTCTGAAAGTTGTTGGAAATTTGCTGTACTACAGATATATCAACTCTGCCATTGTAGCACCTGATGCTTTTGATATCATTGACATTGGTCCGGACCAAAACCTCACCAATGAACAGCGTCGTAATTTGGGATCAATTGCCAAGGTATTGCAATTTGCATCATTAGGAAAGGGCTTTGGACATGATACTGCTCATTTGATGTGTCTTAATCCTTTTCTTAAACGGTGTCATGAGAATTTCAAAAACTTCTTTCGCCAAGCATGCACTGTTGAAGAACCTGAAGAATTCTTTAACATGGACTGGTATTCTGAAGCTACAATGCTAACTCAGCCTACTATATATTTAAGTGTCCAGGAACTATGTGATACTCATCAATTACTGGTAGAATTTGAAGAACAAATTGCTCCAAATCCAACAGACATGCTACATGAGCTATTGGAGGATGTAGGTAAACCACCAACTATACAAACTCTTGTTGGTGAAGATATCGAACCAACAGCTGTTGCTCATGTAGCTCAAACAGAAATTTGTTTGACTCTTTCAAGTAAATTTCAGATTTTGGGAGAAGATACTGTTGATACAGACCAGTTGTTTATAAAAACCAAGCAAATGATGATTGAGTTGCTTCAGCACCAGTTCCAGCATTCAAGTCTTACTGAAATGCTTCATTGTCCAATTTCCCAGAATGATGAAATTCAGTTTACTCAGAGGCAAAAGCAAGTTTCTGAACTTAATGTTTCAGTAAACCTTAACAAATCATCTACTTCTGGCTATAAAAAGTATTCTTCTTTTGAAGATTTTCGAAGTTCCCTCATTAAGAACCTTTATCGTTTAGAGCTAGCAGGCTATGTTTCAAGCAAAAATGATTACCAGGAAATCCTAAACAGCATTGCTAAGGATATTTACAGTTCTAGACAATACAGACAGCACCGAAAGCAAGAACTTTTGAGGCTACGTAATATTCAGAAGCAGCTGGACCTAAAAACATCTTTTAATGAAGAGAAACTAGACTATTACAACCAGTACATCAAAACTTGTCTTTCCAATTTGACTTCAGGACGCAAGAAGCTACATCAAAGAGGAGCTATACCTGGACTTGGAGGCAAACAAAAGAGTGAAGAAAAAGAGTTAAGAAATAAAACATCTCTTAAATATAATGGGGCAAAGTTACATGAAAAGGGTATTTTGGTAGAAATCACAGACCTTGACTCAGTTCAGCTGAAAAATGTTTCTTTTGAAATTGCTCCAGCACAGGACACAGGGGTGTTTACAGTGAGTGCTAAATTTATGGGTGTTCAGATGGAAAAGGTAGATGTTGACATTCAAGAACTTCTTCAGTTTCAGTATCAAGGTATTGCCATTATGGAAATGTTTGAAAGGGCAAGAGTGAATGTGAACCTTTTATTGTACTTATTAAACAGCAAATTTTATGGAAAGAAAAAGTAAACAGATAAAGTTCATTATTCACTAGATGGTGGGTATCAGGTCTTGTACAGGTTGAGTAAAGATTATACATCAAAAATGTAACCTTAATTGATGGACTACAATTTATCAATGTAAGATGTAACATAATTTTTGTAAAAAAAAAAAAAAGAGTACATTGTAGCACTAAATTTTTATACTGTAATTTTTCATGCTAATATGGAAGTTAAAGAAAAAAATGTCTTTCTTAAATAAAAGATTTTTTGTATCACAAAGATCTACATTTAATTAAAAATATATTGCAAATTTTAAGTGTTTGTGTAGTATACAATAAACAAGCTTCAAATTGTTAATTTTTATAACATAAAGTTATCAATATTTGTTGTACTTGAAAATTTGGTTTAAAGATACCAGTAATTGTTATTGAAATTTTTATTTCTGATAAAAAGTTGGTTGATTTTATGAACCAAAGTAGTTGTACAGTATGTAGCCAAAAATCTTAGAGCAGTTCTTAAGTTTGGATTTCATGGTTTAATTGAAATACTTCTAATAATGTATTTTAAATTAAAGGTAATTAAATTACTACAAAGTCATATGAAATAGTTAAATTGTATTTTGGAGGTAATACAAAAAAATTTTAATCCAGAAGTAGTTTTGCTGAAATAAAATGGGGAAATTAATTTTTCTTAAACATTTTTCTTACTTCATAGAAAAACAAATGCCAAATATATATCTAGAGTATTAAGGATTTGTGCACATTTACCTTACAAACTAAATTGGCTATGTTTAGACAAAGAACAAGCCCTTTTTAAAAAAATAAGGAATAGGTATATTATTTATTGTCAACTAAACATTTCCAAATTTTGGTGTACAGGATATTCACAAGGATTTACATTGGCTTGTGGTAATATTTGTTGTTTTATTCTTTAGTGTAGTGTAATTATTTGGTGAATTAATGTACAAATCTTGTATCTTTGAGAAGTTAACCTCCAAAGCAAAATCAGAATTGTATCAAAAAATAAACATGTTAGTAAATATGCTTTGTAATCAATCATCATACTTCCAATACAATAAGAAATAACATAAGTTGAATATATTTCAGACCAGACTAATGGTAACAGTGAAGTAACAAATTATTATATAATTTCAGTTATACAAATAATTCAAAACAAGTTACAAGTTTATAGTTACAAACTCAAGAAACATTTCAGTTTAAAAGTGAAATTTAATTGAATATAAATGTTTAACTGTGCAATTTACATAAAGAATTTGTAAATCATAAAATTAAAAAAAAAAGATATTTTTAGTAATGCATTTTGTGTTGATATTTTTTAAGATTACTTATTATGAAGGCTCCATGAAAGTATAATTTTTCACCTGAGTACATAACACAGATCACACAAAAAAAACGCAGTAGACTAAAAAAGAAAAATTAAGGAAAGAGAATTTATAGTGAAATTTTAAACCAAGTTTGATTTTAAGCCTTGGATTCTGGTTACCATTTCATTTTTTGAAGAAATGATTTATTATGTGTAGAGAGATTTCCACAAAACTTTAATTTCCTGCTATAAACATGACAGCTGAAGTATATGAATTTTGACTAGCTTGAATGAATTACGGCATTTAATTTAGGCTTACGTAAATAGTGTAAAATATGTCCGATTTATTTCATAACGAGTTAAAATGGAGTGCGTGTTAAGTTTGTTTATACAAATAAGATTTAAATAAAAACTGAAAATCATAGTGACTTATTTTAAGTAGCTTTTGTTCTAAACAACATCAAATCACAGGCACTTAAAAGACGAGTATTGATTTGTGCAATGAAATATTGCCTTAAAAAACTTGTGTTAATTTCAGCCGAATCTTGTTTTCTTTTAGTTTTACATCTATAAATTTCACTTACACTGTTACGGGCGCGTGGTAAGATTGGAAAGTTGTACAATTTCGTATTACTAAATAGTGTTATATAGATCATTGTTAAATTAATAACAAGCAAAAATTTCTAGAAAAAACACTAATGGGTAATTTACAAGTGTTTGGCGAAAGAAATACGGCCCACAGTCAGGCGCCATTAGATTGTTCTCTCTGTTACATCCTTGCTTTAGTATAATTTGTTCAAAATATAGTCCATTTGGTAATACGTGTTCCGTAAAACAAAAATGCTTTATTAGACCATGTATACATATTGTTACGTCTCAGGTCGTTAGTTAATTTTCCGTATAATTTCTTTCCGAAGAAACTTTAGCGATACAAGTCCTTTCTTAAATAAAACTGGTTTATTTTTTCTGAATACAACTTTGCTATACACTTAATTTCCACAGTTGCGCTATAACAAAGGCCATAATTCACAACGCACGTCTCACGTGCTCGACTCAACTGTCAAGTACACATTGTTGCCGTCAGTTCTTGGAGGCTTATATATACAAGACTACCGCATATCTAGTAGCCTCTCGAGACTTCAGGAAGGGACAGGATCCTTCTAGAAGTTCATGACGTGTTACTTACGTCACGTGACGTAACAGTACGTTTATAAGTGAGGTATTATTAATAAATCTTTATGATTTAATTACAGAAATCTACCAGAAAGTGTTTTTCAGGCGATCAAATTTTAATGGATGAAAAGTAAGTGCCAGGTCTAAAAGTTACAAACTGAATACAACAATAATGTTTACGGTGGTTCTACCTTAAGTTGGAAGGCTTAGAACGCTAAATATCGGTGTTCGACCCTGAGTTTTTCAAAGTACAGAGTGCAGCTCTGCGCATAATAACAAACATACTATCTTTAAATTTCATCTAGTGTATTTTTAACAAAATACACTACAATCACCAACAAAATCTCCAGAAATTGTAAAACCTAGCACCTGCTTTTTCATCCTATAAAATTCCATCGCCTAATAGTATCGTACTTATACTGATAAACATATAGGATAGTGTTATACAACAAAAATAAAGTGTTAATATTTATTTACAGTATCGTACTTATAAACATATAGGGTAGTGTTATACATCAAACATAAAGTGTTAATACTTATATACAGTATCGTACTGATAAACATATAGGATAGTGTAATACAACAAACATAAAGTGTTAATATTTATATACAGTATCGTACTGATAAACATATAGGATAGTGTAATACAACAAACATAAAGTGTTAATATTTATATACACTATCGTACTGATAAACATATAGGATAGTGTAATACAACAAACATGAAGTGTTAATATTTATATACAGTATCGTACTGATAAACATATAGGATAGTGTTATACAACAAACATGAAGTGTTAATATTTATATACACTATCGTACTGATAAACATATAGGATAGTGTTATACAACAAACATAAAGTGTTTATATTTATATACACTATCGTACTGATAAACATATTGGATAGTGTTATACAACAAACATAAAGTGTTAATATTCAGCTACTGATCTCATCCCGTAAAGCTGAAGATCTATTCATCGTTGTTGTTGTTGTTTTTTCGTGTGTGTGTTTGTAGATAATAAGTCAATCATATCTTCCGTATAATTTCTAATTGAATAGTTCTAATTGCCTGTAGTATTGTTAAACTCGCGTATTGAATACAGATTAACAGCTTTCTGGTAACGTGTTTGTCACATTTCACGTGATTTTTAAATTATGTGGTTACTGTGTACACTAATTATTCCACAAGATTATGGTGACTGTAAAAATCCAGTTATTTTCACTGATTTGCTTAGTAAGACCAAAGAAAGCATAAATAAGAGCAGACAAACAAACATAGACAGATAGATAGATTAGCAGGAAACATTTATGCCTCCATATTGAATGAACTATACAAATAATAATCCAAGACTGTACATGACATCAGAAAAACCTCGAACTGTGATAATTTGGTTTGAATTAAGTTGTACATTGCAACTGAACAACAAATGAAAATCACACAAATCAAAAGAATTCCACTGAGTGCAGAACAAACTAAATGCTACATCGCAGCTGAATCATCTCGTAGATCGAAACAAGAAAATCTTCATGCATCGAAAGCTTTGTTTAAAACGAATTGTTGATGTAGAAAAAAGAATCTCACAAGATTCACTGAGTAGAAGTAATTAGGCAATATTTCAAAGCTTTTCGTGCTTTGCATTTCTAAGTTAACAAACAACATGCATTATTGTGTAAACCTACTTAGGATAATGCAAATCTCTAACTTCAATAGTCATTGTGTTAACCCAGCTTACAGTAACTTCTCAAACTACTTGTATACTGTTACGACAGCGGAAGTCACGTGACGCTGGTAACACATAATGA
>NW_013665767.1:932135-935392 GCF_000517525.1 Limulus polyphemus
CATAAAAAGTGAATAACTACTAAAAATATTTGTCATAAAATTGTCACAGGAAAATAACAGTTTCCAAACAATTTTTAAATTAAAACTAATTAATTTTCTAATATAATTTTATATATTTAGGTGAGTAGTATAGAATTCATTCAAAATATTATATTGTGTAATTTTTGCCTCAAAAATCATTAAACGACAGTTCCTTGTTAATTTTTTAAAGGATAATAGTTATTGGAGAATTTGCAATAAAATAATTTTTAGAGATATTGTAGGCCAATGTTTACACAGTGGTGTGTAAATAAATCCATAAGCTTTAAAAAATTATAGCTCAAAATTGTTAAATACTTAATTTTCTGCGCCAAGTTTGATATGGTAGAAGATATTTTACTTTGTTCAAATTAAAATGGAAACTTTAATTTGATGTTTCCTGATTGAAGTAAGATAAATATTTATAAATAGGATCTTGACAAATAGCTATTTGTATAGTTCTATGATTTGCATTTGTATCAAAGTACAAAGATGACGTGTAATTTCGGCTTCAGTGTTCATGGTATAATAAGTAGACATTAACAGACAAAGTGGAAAATACTAGAATATATAGTACATTGCAATCTGTAATTTCAGCCCGGTACAGATTCTTCCTCTATTGGCTATATATTTTTATATTTAAATAACTTGTCAATTACCTTTAATGTCAAAATAATCGTACGTGAAAATGTTAATTAAAATATATTCAAGTAAAAAATATAAAAGTCTTACAATGAATAATAAACGTTCATTTTTTTTCAAAATATAATCATAATTTATAAGTTTAGGTAATTGATGACTAATAAATGCTGTGATTTATTGGTTTATACAGGTTTAATAATGTGTCTTTGTGAAAGTAACTCAATGATTCTAATGTGGTCATTTAGCCTACTAAATATTGTAATTTGCTAATTCTTTTGTAAGTTTTTCTTTGGTTTCTTTAAGTTTATGTAAAAAATAAATAAATCATAGATTTACGACCTTGATCTGTTTCCTGGGTATAATATGAATTTTAATTTTTTCCATTAAAAAAATGTGCATAAGTTGATTATTCAATACTGTAAAACAAAAAACTTAAAAGACATTGGATGATTCTGCATATAACATCGTCAAAGCCATAAATTGTGTTCTGCCTATTTTTCTTTTATAAATTCTAGCTTTAGAATATGCATATTATGTATACATGTATTTAAAAAGTCGTTCTAGAATGAAATCATAAATGAATACAGCAATACGAAGACAATACCGCCAGTAGATTACAATTGCAAAAACACTATTTCACAATGCTTGCGTAAATGATAAGAGAGCTCTAGTAAATCTAACGGTGCAACATGAGATAAAGGATTGCCCATTACTGTAGATCCAGTTAACTGTATGAGACAAATATATATATATATTATAAAAATAGCGTAGGTCGTGTATTTTAGTGTTCGGGAAATATTAAATGCTTACAAGCCATGAATGTTAGCTACTAGTTCTGAGAAAAATAAAATTCGTTTGAACATAATAAGGTTTTATCTGAATATTCTATAATGTTTAATGAAAACGAAAAAAGAAGAAAGTACAAATTAGCTCAGGCCAAAAATTTATAAACTGTTTAGTTTCAGTAAAAGTACTTGAAAACTACAATTACTAATTTACTTCCCGTAATAAATAATTATGTTTTCGAACTTTACCATCACCAATTTTGAAGTCTTCGAAATTTATAAACCTTCGTAATGCCCCCCCCCCCCAGCCGGGGTTCGATTCCCCGCGGTGGACACAGCAGATAACCTTTGTAATGATTAACTGTAAACTAAAATTTACGTAAAATCAGTTTGTAAGGTATTAAAAACGGGTTACCTTAATATTGTTTATTGACAGAGACTAATTGCATTGCATACCATTCCCAATATTTAACTGTATATTCTATGAGCATTTACAAACTAATAAGTATTTAGAGAAAAGTTAGAGCCCTAACCAGGTAGACGATTTACAAATTTATTTTATTTTCAAGTACTTAAGGAGGGTTGTATCAATCATTATCATGATTAGTGACCTATATTAGTTACTGTTTTTTAATTACTATCTCATTTGTCCCCTGATAAGACAGCGAAAATTTTACGGACTTATAACACTAAAATCCGGGGTTCGATTCCCCGCGGTGGACACAGCAGATAACCTACTGTGGTTTTGATAATCTGTTTTCGTTTCAAAATCTGAGGATTCGTTTCAGGGTATTCTTAATAAATAAATTGATGTGCTTTCTACTTTTCTAAGGACATGAACCAACTAACGATTTTTGTTTTAATGTTTTCAAGAGATGTATCCAGGTTTTGCTCTCTTTTATGCTAGGTTGGCTGAATGTTTTATTGGTTAGGTGGATGTAGAAAGTTTTTATCTTTGTTTTTTACTTATGTGATTCATATTATTTTAGTATTATTCTAATTTATCGTTTGATCTCCTTCATTGGCGTGAAGAGTTATTGCAAATAGATCGTATGTCTATTATACTCCTGAATTCTATCTTTTGTAGGTCATTTTGTTTCTCCAACGTATTGGAATCCACATTCATAAGGGATGGTGTAACTAAAGTTTTTACTCTGTATTAGGTCTTTGAATGGTTTTATGTATTAATTGCGATCGTATTGTGTTGTGGCTTTTGAATACTATTCAAACTCCATACCAACACCGCAGGCACACCTAAACGCACAATAATAATTAAGTAATGGATTAAACTTGCCCCTAACACATGAGAAAATACACTAGACATAGCTACAACTACAGAAGCCTCAACTTATACTCAACCAAAAGAAGAAAAAGAATTCAGCTTAAAAATAAAGCCGGTAGTTCCGAAAGCATTGAAATGTAAACTTTACTACAATGAAAAAAATAGTAACTATAACCCAAGCGCTTATATCCACGCCAAACAGTTTTCCCCAATTAAAGAATGGTCCCCCTTTCCTAAGCGTCATGCGTATTTTTGTTTTTCGTTGAGTTTTTATACCTACGTGTTTTCCTAACGTCATGAATGAAAACCCATTATAATATTACCCTACAAAAAAACCTTTGAAACTGAATGAAAGACATTAACATAACAATCCTACCAGCAGATAAAGGTATTGCCACTGTAGTCACGGACAGAAACGACCATAAAGCTCCAAACTCTAGTTTAAGATAGCCACTACACGAATATCAAGTCTAACCTAACTACTAACACAACAAAAAAAAAAAAATACCTCAAGTAACATCTTGAATATC
>NW_013665767.1:936392-964331 GCF_000517525.1 Limulus polyphemus
AATTGTTCGGGACGAACAATACTAAGGAGGGGCAGTGTTGCGTCATCGAGGTCACGTGACTGGTGTGGCGCCACCTATTTTCTAGAACTATCCTGTACCTTGGCGAATGCTCAGTATTTACTAGATATAGGGTAGACTGGTATATAAAAGAGGGTGACAACGTGACGGAATAATGTAATAATGCGTGTGTGTAGATAGGGAGTAATTGAACTGTAGTCACAGGGTATTGTTGAAGTTAACGTTCGTTCGTTATAGTGTTTGTTTTAGCGCGAATATTGAAATTAAGTGTATCGTAAAGTTGTATTCGGAAAGAATAAACCAGTTTTATTAAGTAAGGACTTGTGTCGCTAAAGTTTCGTCGGAAACGAAGTTACGGAAAGTTAATTAACAAACGGAGACGTAACAACTGCTTTTCTCTAGTTTATTACTACTAAATTACGGACGGCTTGTGCTGATAGCCCACGAGTACCTTTTTGCGAAATTGTACAAAACAAATGAATTCTAAAACAATGTTGTATTATTAGATTTATTTGTAGCCCTCCTTTCAGTGGCAAGTCTATGGACTTATAATTATAGAACAGCACAAATAACCCATTGTATAGCTTTGCGCTTAACTACAAACAAACAAAGATTTATTTGTAAACATCTCACTGATGTCGATCTCAAAGCTCTGGCGATGGTGTTTTTGATTGGTTGTTGTTACCCTACGATTTCGTCATCGGGTTGGCGCCGCCTCAGTGAAGTAAGTGTTCAAGCTACCGAAAACAAAAGTAAAGTGAGGGGTTTGTTTATTAGTAAAGTGTGGCGTTTGAGTGGAGGAAAGAACTCTGCAAGACGTAGAATGTAGACGATAGGTCGTATATATACAAACAAATAAAATGATTTACATATGCAGGAAGACACTGCTGAGATACATTTTATTTACAGGGCAGCGTAAACAGTTAATTTTTAAGTGTTAATAGAATTTGAAAAATGTCCAAACTGTTTTGTGAATTGAAGACACTTACACAGCTCGTGGCTGTTCTGGTACTCGTAAATGCAAAGACCATATTTTTGCTAAGCCTGACCTTAACTGCATTACAGGCTGGAACTGTTGCAGGATTTCTTCTACAACCTTCAACGACTATGGTTGAATTTGAAACAAACTCAGGTGGGCCTGGTCTGTGTAATTTATGGTATATCATTAACTTTAAGACTATCAAGACAATAGGTTGTACCAGTATCAGTGTGTCGTAGTATTAATATAAGTTGTAAGTTTTGAATGTGCTTGTTCCTTTTTTTAAAATTAATTAAAGAGTTGACACATACACTTAAAACTGTTGTTGATATCTTTGTCAATAAAACATTTAATCTTGAAAAATACAGAGGAATTATTGAAATATTCATTACACTCCACAATTACAGGAATAATGTTAAACATGATCTTATCAGAGTTGTTTATGTTGAACCTATGATACGAATATATATCACCAAAATATGACAATTTAAGGTATCTATCCTCTTTCATAGCTACTTATTTGTCACAAGAAGAATTTAAACAGAATAATTTGTTTAATATTAAAGTTCAAATAATCAAATGAATATGTTATAAATATATGAGCACTAGAATTAACACCCAGTGGTGTAAAGATGTTTTTCAAAACTTAATGGCACTGTGGTAAAATTAAAGAGAAAATATGGTTATAGGATCTGTTTATGCATATTTTGAATTTTAGAGTGAGAAGGTTATTAAGAGTACTATGCATAAGACTGCATTTTTAATCTTTGGGCTTTACTGCAGGTAATCAATATGTTAAAAGATGTTCATTGAAAGGCTATAAATTTCCTGTGAAAAAGGCTTAAAGATTTATATATGTTTTCTTTGGAGCTTAAAAGAACTAGAAATGACTTGGTTAAGTGTTTGAAAGTGTTCATGACATAAATAGTCCATCTATGATTAATGGGATAAAAAAATGTATAATAGATCACAGAACTTTTATTAATATTAGTTGTTTTCACCACAGCTAATATTAAGAAAAGAGTTTCAGTGTTTCTGTTACATAGGAGCTTAATCTTTTCCAAATTTACACACTACAAATGAAGTATTTTACACTTCACAATATTGAAAGTTATTTTTTCACATTTTGGCTTAGTCAGTAAGACAAAGATCATTCTAATTTTAAAAAACTTAAATCTTACCAACTTTTTTCAAGAGTCTTAACATCATAAGATAATTTGGAATAATTTCTGCCGACAAAGCTATTCTCATGATTGACAAAAATAGTTAACAACGAAATTTCCAAAACACACCCAGACATAACTCCAAAATACCTCCTTCTAGTAGGAAAAATACTTGTTTGTTACCCCCATTTAATCTGTATTATCAAGCCAATTTTCTTTTTCTTTCTCTCATAACTTTGTCACAAATTATGTAATATTCTAAGTAATCTCTTATTTAGAACCTAACCAAAGGCTTCATGAATGCCAATACACAACATAAGAAAGGCAATGTGACAGGAGAATATTGAGATCATCCTCTAACCAAAAAAGTAATATTCAGTTTTTTAAGACCAACTATGGGAGATATTAGGTTGGCAGTTGTGTACGGTATGTAATGTAGTAATGTAGATATTCATATATATATATATATATATATATAAAGATAGAACAGATAGAGCAACAGGACCAGACATTGTTTATTGCCAGGGTTTTTAAAGGAGGTCAAATAGTAGATCGATGGGTCTCTCTCTTTAACTTTTGGTATATCAGTTGCCTGAAAATATTGAAGAATTGCTAATGTTACGTAATTTTTAAAAGGGATTATAATTATGGAAAGTTGTCTAAAGTACCAGAATTTCCAGTGAAATGTGCCTATTTTGAAACACGTTTTTTTAAATTCCTAAATCACCCAAAAATGCACATGTATGCACTGCAAATGTTAGAAAAGAACATTAAAACAATAAACACAACATTTTAGAGGAAAAATAATGTAGTTTTGCTATCTTTTTTCTTCTAACATCTGAAATGCTTGACTGTGTGGTACTTCATAAAGAAGTCTGTAAGACACATGGCCAGGCATTACCCCTCCCATTCTTACAATTCATACATCCATGTCTGGTTTGCTTCCTCTTTGGATGTGAAGGACTTTCACTGCACACTACACAGTTAGACTTGTATTTAGGATCTGGATAAACCATTGGAAAGTGATGCCCTGTCAGTCACTTCTCTGTATCCTCTGGGTTATCTGTCGACCTCCTCCCTTTCCTCCATTCTTGAATTAGGATTGGCAGTTGTGTACAGTATGTAGGAGTAGATTAGTGCTACCTCTCTGATGAAGTGATAAATTGCATAGTACCACTTTTTGCATTTGTGTTGATATGGGTTGCTGGTACATTTCTGGTCAAACAAGTTAACTCCTCCCATTGAAGCATTGTAATTGCAGGCCACATTTGGTTTTTTCACATCCCTAAATTCAATCTCTAGCTGCTTGGATCAAAATTGTTTCCAAGTGTAGCCATTATTATCGATTGTCAAGAGGAAGTTGACCCTTGCAGTGTCATGCCAGGAGCAGACAAGAATATCACCCTTTTTGTAATAAACAGGATCATCAACTTTCTTCAGCTGTAACCTTGCTGGTCTAATATCTTCTGGAAGTCCCCTTCTATTCAATCTCACAGTCCCACAGGCACCAGTACTCTGTTTCTTGAGGGCTTCAAAGAGGCCAGGGTTGGAATAGAAGTTATCAACATATAAATGGTGGCCGAGGTTCAAGTATCCATTATTGCCCATCAGTTTCATAACAACATTATGACCCAAGCCTTGCTCTGGTGCCACAGGGTAGTTGTCTCTACCAATATAAACATCCCAGTCTAACAGATAACCCGACTTGCCCTCACACAATGACCACAGTTTTATACCTCATCCTGTGGGTTTGTTTGGTATGTACTGACAAAAGTATATCCATCCCTTGAACTTCATCATCGATTCTTCAATTGTTCATGACATGGAATCTAATACTGCTTATACAGTGGCTTCACAATGTTCATGTGGGGAGAAATTTTATACAAAGGAACATATCCTTCCTCTCCATGTGGAACCCTTTGAGAATTTTCACAAAAATGAAGAAACGAACTGATCAGCTGGTAACGATTGTGTGGCAGTACATCTCGATAACCAGGGGACTGGGCTATACCCCCAGTTGCCCAGTAATCACTAATTCTTGGCTTGGAACACAATCCCATCATTATCTGCAAGCCAACATAGGCTTTGAATTCATCTGTAGTACACTCAACCCAATCATTGTACTGAGAATTATCAGGGAGGTCTGCCGGATTATCAAAGAACTCCTGGGTGTAGGTGTTAATCATCTCACAAATAAGCTCAAATGCTTCCTGAGGGAATAACAAGTAGAAATAATCTACTGGGTGGTTACAGTCAGGCAAAGGTGGAATCACAGGGCCAGGCCTTTTGGCATAAGATGGGCACCAAATTGGTCTATAATTGTCATAATCATCATCAATGACTCGCACATGATCAGTATCATCCACGCCTCCTTGGCTACCATCAATAACATCACTGTCCCCATGTGTTACATCATGTATATTATCATTACTTACAGCATTATCGGTATCTATGTCACTGTTTTCCCAATCGTCATCACTAAATTCACTCAATTCTGAGTCTGAATCTTGCATTATTTTACTCAATACATCCTCTGTGGCAAGCCATTGTTTTTTGTTTACATTTACTTGTTGACATGGTTCCGGTCAGTGCCCTCAAATTGGGTCAAAAGTCAAGAACTTCACAAAAATAACAACCACAATTGAAGAAACTTCACTAAATTATATTGTGGTTGCCTAAAAACTGTGTAGGTGTGGCATGGAGTAAATTACAGACCGGTAAATGGAACTATGTCAGGAATTCAACTTAAGTTGCATTCGGCACTCTACCTGGAATTCGACTAAAGTCACGTATGGCAGTGAAATAGTTAAACTACAGACCATTCAGTCTTACTTCTGCTGTAGCCATAAAAATTCCTGATGAAAGAAGCTGTACAAAATCATTTGAGGAAATATTATAAGGGAAATCTTGCCTTAATAATCTGTTTATTTTATTTCGAGGATGTTACTTGATGTATTTGGCATTTTAATAGGTTTTTGGTGAGGTGTCATTCAGAAGATTAGCTATGAATATCACATTGGTGTGAGGTGAAGAAAGAATAATTGATTGGTAGGATGATCAGGTGAAAAACAGCAGGAAAGTTAATATTCCAGTCAAACTGGCCAGTGTTTTTGTTACTAATGGTGTGTGATGCTGAATGACGGTGTGCCTTTAACAGTGGACAAGGCTATTGTCCATATTGATCTTATTCATTGTTTTTTTAAAGACCATATGCCTTTTTAAGTCTACTTATTGTTTTAACCTTTTTGATAATAAAAGAAAATCAATTTTATATTCTATTTTATACTTCTACTTTTTATGTTTGTTGTTTACATAAAAAATAATAATAATACATAAATAGATAAACTATTGTTTTGTTCAGATAACACTGGTGCTTTGTGCCATTAAATCCAAAACAATCAACTAATGGTGTGTATAGGAATTGGTGCTTAGGCCTTTTCTTTTTCTTGTTTACCTGGGATAGAAAGGTTAATATCTTGGAATGGTTTTCTCTTGAAAAAAGAAGAGTGGAGAGGGATCTAATTGAGATGGCTAAGATTGTTAAGGGATAGTGTCGATGCATTATTGTTGTTTTTTTTGCATGCTTTATGGTGAAAATGGTAAGACTAGGGGACACAAGTATAAATTGTGGCATGTTAAGAGTCATTTTCTGCTAAGACAACTTTATTTTTCTGTCATGGTGGTTGATCTTTGGAATGGGTTGCTTTCAGATGTGGTGTATGTAATTTAAATTTAAGAAAAGGCTTGATAAATATATGAATGATAAGGACCAGCTTTTAGCCTTGTTTTTTTTTTCAAGGTTTAGTTAAGTGGATGTGAGGGCCTCAGTGGACTCGCAGGTCTTTTGTTATCCTTAAATTTTATTTTGTGTTTGGTATGGATAGGGGGAAAATTATTAGCTTACTCAAGTTTATTGATGTCATTAAAATGTTTTGAGTTTATATTACAGAATGACTTGAACCAATTGATAAGTTAGAAAAATGCTTGGCAAATTACTTTTAATCATAGTAAATACAAAGTACTTTATTGGGCCGATTATAGGGCAATGTTTTTTATTAATAATTGAGTTGTAATATTCATAGTCACCTTATAATTGTGGCCGACCACAGACCCCTTCCCCCCTACACTAGCCTGTTGCATTCCTTAATGTCCAGATACCATCTGTCTATGCATGCTCATGCGAGGCAGATGTTTGCTTAAGGTCATCACTAATTCTTGCAACTAATCCACCTGCAGGCTGTTCAGTTATAGTATTGATTTTGCAGACCTAAAAAAAGGATGTTACGACTATCTTTTTTTTTCTTTCCCATGGTTTCTGAAAATGGGGGATCGCCTTATATTCAAGATCACCCTATAATTGGGCCAATGTGGTAATATGTTTGATTTATTATTTAATACAGAGAGGAAATTAATAGCATAAGTCTGACTGAAGAAAAGTATTATGGTATAGTGGTGGATAAGTCACACAAGCCATCAAAGCAGTGCTTTGTTACTAGTAGTAAAGCTAGTGTGATTTTTGGATGTACTTATAGACCTATTGATTGTAAGT
Organism: Limulus polyphemus; assembly: GCF_000517525.1. Lineage (NCBI taxonomy): Eukaryota > Metazoa > Arthropoda > Merostomata > Xiphosura > Limulidae > Limulus > Limulus polyphemus. The sequence continues at coordinate 943,102 of NW_013665767.1, forward strand.
CAAATGGGGTAACTAAAACTAATGATCTCTCTACTCAGATTATTGGTTAAGCCTCACTTGGAGTAAGGTTTACAGTTTTGGTCTTTTTCAACTAAGAAAAGATAGTGACTTACTGGGAAATAGTTCATAGGAGTGCTACGAGGATGATTCCAGGAAAGGAAGGGTTGCTTTATGCAGACAGATTAAGATCTCTTATTTCTTCTTGAGAAAAGAAGGTTAAGAAGTGATCTTATTGGTGATGGTCCATTAGTCCGAGGGTCATTTACTCCAAAGGCCCAATAGCCTGAAGATTGAAGTTTTTTGTTTGTTTTTAACAGTTAAAATTTGAAATTGATTGTTTGGTTATGAATTTTATGACAAAAACTCCCCAAGATACGACTTAAAGGTTGCAATTTCTCAGGAATGGTTGGATAATGTTTATCATCATTTCCCTGATGTTATTTTCTTGTATGCATGTATAGTGTTAGCTGCAGAACCTGTATACTTATGCATCAGGATAGGATTTGGAATCTATCTTTTCTGAGAGAATGGAAATTCAAGATTCTTACTCCATTGTGATATAACAATGAATATTCCTACCCATTAAACATGTTGAAAGCTTCATAAAATAATCTTGTCACTGAGCCAATGTAAGGAACTGTACACTACAACGTCAATTCAAATATTTCTGTTGTTTGTATTTAAAATGAGAGAAAGCTCTCTGGAGCATTTGGTCCCTAAAACTTCCACAAGATTTATCCTTTAAACTTTTAATTTGAGATTGTATTCTTCTACTATGGACCTACAAATTTATTTATTTATTTCAATTTTAACTTGTGAAAACCAAAAATCTGTGACTATTGGGTCTTCGGAATACTGGGTGGTCCCCTACAAAAAATATCCAAGTGATTGATTGTGTAGATGCCTCTACTGATTTTTTGTACTGTATCCTGAAGAAAACAGGTTGAAAAGATACAAGCTTAAGGTTTGGAGAAAACAAACTAGATAACAGTTCAAACAGTTATTTTCTAATAGGGTGATTAGCTTAAAAAATGAGTTGCCATTAGTAGTAATGAAGGCAACATATTATATGAGCTTAAGAGGGGAAGCAAGTTATTGCTGAAAAATAAAGAGTGGGTTTAAATTTTTCTTTTCTCTTCCTCTTGAGGTGGATATATAAGGACAGTTTTGAAAGACCAAGTCTACCCGTATTGTGCATATATTAAGAAAATGGCTTAAAGTCACTTAGCCCATAGGAGTCACCCTTTTGTTACTAAAAGTAACCAGATTTAACTTAGAGATACCTTTCACAACTATATATCTACACAGTGTCTAATAAAAGGTTTAATGAAAGTGAACTAACAGCACACAACATACCCTCGTTAAAATTAGAAGGATTCCTGACATGCTGAATAAGAAGACAATCCCCTACAATATCAATAAAATTTTCAGCCTCACATGGACAAGACAGATTTACCAAATCAGCTCCTCTGGAAGTGGATTCTCCAAAAGTGTCTTTAGTTTATACTATATTGTCCTCTTTATGTCTTCTTGGAGAGACATACTGTTTTTCTGTTGTTTCTTCTTCCAAACACTTTTCAATCAACTTCCATTCCTTTATTTCTCGGTGGATTGAATAGAAACTTGGTAGGGTTATACCTTGATCCAATATACCCAGATACCTTGATCCAATATATCCAGATACCTTGATCCAATATGCCCAGATACCTTGATCCAATATGCCCAGATACCTTTTTTGTTTTTTGATTTAGACTTTTTTTCAGGATTTTATTGGGTCAGCAGCCAAACAATCCAAAAATTTATATTTTGGGCTTCTGTGCAGTCATATGTACATTAATTAAGACAAAAATTGGCACAAATACAAATTTTCATGCACCCAACACATTGACATTCAAAAATGTTAGATTTGCCCATTTTTAAGGAGGATCAGAGCTCACTAAAAAAGAATCATTTTGAGGTTGTATTTTGACCAACTTACATAGGATTTGGTACAAATATATTTTTCTACAGGTTATACACATTGACAAACAAAAATATTAGACTTTCCCATTTTTAATAATTATAGTAGGGTCAAGAGACCACAAAAAGCATAATTGTATGTTGTTGTTTTTTACAATTACTCTGCCTTATTTCGGCCAAGTTACGTGGGATTTGGTATAAAGATACTTTTTTACAGTTCCCAAACAGAGATGTAGAGAATTTTTGTCTTTTGCTCAATGTTTCAGTGTCAACCAACTTACAGTGAATTTGCAGGCCCCATGCAGTGATGTAGACAGTTTTTGATTTTCTATGTTTTTCATGATTTTTTGCTGTCAAAATTGGTTATGTTGGAATTGCATGGTGGAGTCATGTTGCATTTACCAATGAATGTTGGCCTCTCTAATTATTCTTCATATTTTTGTGGTCCTTTGCAGTATACATATGAAAATAGGGTTGAAATTCTAAATAAAAGGAATGGGATTGTGAGAGGAAGGTAGTATGTCATGTTAATTGCACTTGACTTCGTCTTCTCATTTTTATGTAGCAATCACATATGTTGTAATAGAATTTTTGTGAAATATACTTTTTTCTCTTGAAAAAAAAGATTTGTGACCCTGCTCAAATTAAATGCTGTGAAATACAAGGCATTTTGGCAACAATATTTACATGTAGGTCACTTTCTTACTGATTTTAACTTTTTATTTCTGTATTTTTTTCTGGTTACATTTTGAATCAATTGGATTGAAACTCTTCAGTTAACACTGCCATATTTGATATTAAGCTTCCAGTTGCAGAAAATAACTGATTTCCCAATTGCAGCAAAGCATTCTAATGTTTTTGAACCACACATTTTAGCTTTTGTACAGTATAGGTTTTTTCCTTGTGTAAAATGATAATTTGTTCTTATTTTGCACTAACTTACTTTTCTCATTTTTAGCTGTATTGGAATATGCCAAGTCTGGATGACATTGGAACTTTACTGATCATGCCATATAATTACTTCAATAGAAATAAGAATGTTTATGATTTAAAATAGGTGTGAAAAATAAACATATCATTAGGGAAATGTGTATCATTCAAACTAGCCTAATGAATTCACATTTAATAGTGTCCAGTAGTTGATGTGCAACTATGTTTTGATAATACTTATGAAGTTAATAATTGTCTTTATTATAATTACAAAAAATATGAAGATAGAGAGAGAGAGAGAGTACATAAAAGTCATTAATATTTCACTGATGATGGTTCCCAGTTATACAAGTTTTTATAGTTATTTTTAGCTCTTGTTGGTCTGAGATTAAACTGTACTTAGTATGTGCATTTTGTAACTCCAGTTGTACTGTTCAGTTTATTTTTTTAAGTAATGTAAATATATTTTTTTCAATTTTATAAAGTATTTACATGTATAATTGTTTAATTACATGTAAGTTGAAGTTTTTTGTTATTGCACTTGAACATATGTTTCAAAATTTTTTATTAATTATAATATTTTTACATTACCTATAGGAGTGAAAGTGTCAAATGATGGTCCAGCAGTGTTTGGTTCAGTGCTCACTTTTACTGCAAAGCTGGACAATAATACAGGAATAGGTGATGAATATAGATACATATTTATGCACAATGCCAGTTGTCAAGGGAAACACAGACACACTGTAAGAGCCAACAGAAAAGCCAATCTTCCATTATTGTTCAAAGATGAAGACTGTGAGAAAGGAAGCTATGTAATGACTGTTACTGTGTATGAAGATAGACTTTATGTTTCTGATAAAAAAGTAGCCTTTGGAAGAACTAAATTTTTTTTGACAAGTAAGTACTTTTGTATCTGTTTACTTTGATGCTTTTTACAAATGTATATGAAGTACCAGAAACTTTTCAGTATATGACCTAATTTCATTAAATAAAGCACATTCAATGTTTCTACTGATAAATTAGACACTTCACTAATTTTTCTCTGTAAATAGATAAGATATGTATTTATATATTATCTTTATAATGTTCTTTTTTTGGCATGTTTATTTAAATTATTTGGTTAAAATAATGCAATGTCCAGTTCATGTAATATAACAAATTAGTTTATTTCTTCCTTTAATGTTTCAATAAGCTTAAACACTTTGGTAATGTATAGGCCACATTTGCGGCTATGCTAACTATGCTCTACTAGCATAAAAATAAACTTACTTGTACAACTTCATAGCTGGTTGACCCACTAACTGAAAACAAAACACTGACTGATTCACTGCTAGCTAAAACAAAAACCTTCTCTGACTGATCCACTTTACTGACTAGAAACTAATTTTTGATACTTCACTGAACCATGTATTCATAATCTATTTTTCAAATTTACTAGAAAATGTAATGTCCAAATTTTTATAAGACTCTTGACCTGCACTATTAAACTATTGGATCTTAATTTCATATGCCCTCTTCTTAACATTTAAATTACAACATGAAAAATATAGCTTACAACATTATTTTAATAGACTGTTAAACTGTTTTAGCTTCCCATATGCACAATAGGGGCAGTATTTCAAAGTATAATTATTGTTTAAGTAGTCAACTAATTTTAGGCTAAATGTGCATTACATTGTATATATATGTGGTTTGTATGTGTATCAAATATATTTACATATAATTGTAAAATAAATCACAAGAAGTCTTTTTTTTAAAAAAAAAGATGTAATAAAGAATGGAAATACTGCCTATTTTCCTTAGTAAAAAAGTGTTTTTTGTGTCATCACTGAAACAGGTGTGATGTGGGTTGGCCAAATGTCACCTCACTTTTTCTTGTGTCCTTATGAATCTAGATATAATTTCTTCAAACAGTTCTCCAAAATATTACATCAAAAATTTTAGTTATGTTTGTGAAAGTAGTAGACACAAGGGTATAGTGGTTGCTAGTGTGGGTGTTACATGTAGCTAAACATTTGAACAATGCTCATTATTACTATGCTGTGATAAATCAACATACAAATTGTATGGAAATCTTCAGTAACTGTATACTATACTTTATATCAAATATGGTACAACAGTATTTTGTGCTTATATATGTATTTTACAAGTAGTAAAAAGCTGAAAGAAATGGTCAGATTTATTTTCATATATCACTTTATCCAGACAGTTCAAATAATAATATTAATAATCAGCTTCAAATCACTGACTGGTAATATAATTATTAAGCATCTCTGATATTTTATGTTTTTAATTTCATGATTGCTGTTGTCAACAAGAACAATGTATTGTCAGTACAATTTAATGAATCACAATAAAAACATTTTACAATATATTATTAATAATGACTTAATCAAGCTTGATTCGTAGTAGTCTCTACACTTTAACTTAAAATTTAAAAAAAAATAATACACAACATTGTCAAACAAATGCCATTTGTACCAACCACAATCACACACTTTATTATCACTGCACTAGTGCATTTTTTGAAAACTTTCTACTGTAAATAACTTAGTTTTAAGATTAGTCTGATTTATATCTTGTTTTGTAACTTGTTATTTCCAATTAGTTAATAATTAAAGAAACAAGTCTCACTTATATAACTGAACATTTGCATTATTTATCCATTTTCTTTCAGCATTTATAAATAAATTGCCATTAATAAATTTATATGTTTTTCCATTACACAAAAATATTGACCAAAGTTTTAAGATTCTCTACATAAAAAGTCATTCAAAGAATGTACACAGAATATATATATATTGTAAGCAGTTTAAATTTTTGTTAATAAGTGTATATTTAGTACACTTAAATGTAGATCTGAAATATTTCCCATCTGGTGGCTGCCTTTCACTACTGAGTCTTACATATTTTCACAAGAAATGTAATATTACATGGGTTTTTCTGAGAATGTGATTTTTAGTCTTTGTTCTTAGTTAACATGCAGTCAGATTATTTCATCTTCAGTTGTGTTTTTTCTATTTTGATTTATTGGAAAACTCAAGTGGATGTTCAAAACATACAAAATTAACAAGTGAATTCATAATCATCATTAGTATACAGTGATAGTATACAATGAATACAATGTTGCAGTAACTCCACCACATCACAGTATATAGGTTTGTCATGGACATTGCATACCCATTAACTATAGTGAATGTAGGACACTGGAGCAGAAGTAGACATTTAAATTGACATTAAACCATTAAGAAACAAAAGATTCATACAGAAGATATGAGGCCATGGTCCTTAGATAAATAATTGTCAGACAAGTATCAAGGTCTGCATGTACAGAGTAATATATAGTGCAACATGTAGGCCATGTATTACAGATATACTAAATATAGGATTTTTGTTTTTAAATTGCCCAAGTGAGGTTCCACAAATTTGTAATTTTTTTTAAAATGGTATTTGGAAAAAAAAGTTTACGTAAATAACTTATATCTATACTAATAGATATATCTATGCTCTACTAGCATAAAAATAAACTTACTTGTACAACTTCATAGCTGGTTGACCCACTAACTGAAAACAAAACACTGACTGATTCACTGCTAGCTAAAACAAAAACCTACTTATTTATACATGAAAGTAAAGCATCATACTGAATTTTTTTCCTGCACTAATTTTTTTAGCTAAAATAAAATGTAGAAAAGTAAATTGTACAATAATTTGTTCCCAGTATTGACTCCATTGCATAGAAATTGTGCCATAGACACTGAATATCTTATATTTGGGCTGAACTTACAAAACTGCATAAAGTTTGGAACTTTTCTTAATATTTAAAAGTCAAGAACTTTTTACTTGAAAATTATCAGCAAAATTGGAATAGTTATTTGACAGTTTACATATCCAAATATAACTAGGTTAAGCCTTATCTTTATTAATATTGTGCATAAAGTTATAGTTTGTGTATGGACTTATTTACATGTTTTCTATCTTTTAGGTTAAGTTTTTAACAAGTACAATAGTATGTTTGTCCCTAGCAGTTTTTTCTATTTTCAATATTGAAGAGCATTTTACACATAAAGATACTGGTTCTTCTAGTCTGAGGAGCTTGTGTGTAATATTTTAGGTTAAAGACAGTTTTTCCTTTACCTGACATACTCCTGCAAATATGTATTTGTGTGTGTGTGTATATACATACATACATATATATTAAAACTTTCTAATTTTTTTATTGATATTTGTACGTAAAGTGTTTGCTTCAAGAGAATTTTTTTTGTCAGTCATATTGGGTTACATAAACAGTGTTATTTTAATGCACCTGTGAATCTTTCCTCTTCAAGCTTGAAGAAACATGTTTTAAGGTCAAGTCTTTAAAACATCTCTCTCTTAAACTTATCAGAAAAAGTGTATGAAAGCTTATAAACAGAGAAGTACATTGACTGAAGTCACCCTAGTTGATCACAGTCAAATTATGTTTTTTGTATTTCATTTTAAAGTGGCAAAAGTGCAGGAGAAAACAAAGTTTATTACTCCACAAATATTGAGGTAGACACACACAATTACACATTATGTAAATAATAACAGGTTAAAAAAATTTAATATTGTAGAGTGTATTTATTTATCTTTTAATAAAGCATACTAAACATGTTATATGTTTTTCTGTTGTTATTTTTTTATGATCTACATGGTTCTAATTGTACAATGTGTAGTAGGAAAAGGTGGTCAGTAAAACTTAATTTTATAGCAGCATTCTTCAGAATGAACCAAATCATACCAGTGATTTTCAACACCAAAGAAGCATAGCAGGAATGCTAGTAGTTCGTGTTTTTTTTTTTTACTAGAAACTTAAGTTGGGCAAGTTAAACTAATTTTTATAAAGATATCTCAGTTAGATAGCTATGTTTCATTATATATGCTATCCTCAAAGGAGATAATTATATAAACAGTCTTTGTACATATTTAAAGTACTGTACAAGGAGTGTAATTTATTATTTCTTTTCAAAGTGTCATCCAAGTAAAGTCATCAAAATGTTATAGGTGTCAAAAACCTTTCCTGCATAAAAATTGTGTCCATTTATTGCTAAGTTATTGTTTTTTTCTCACTCATGATCATTCAAAACAAACACCTTACATTATCATGACCAACTTCATATTTGTCACAACCACTACCACTTTTGGCATATCCATTGCCACTATTTTCTTCTGTTTTACGTTTGTTTTAAAGCTTACCTTCATCAGGCAACTACTGCCATATGACTGAAACCTAGAGCTTAGTAGGCTAGCCATTTTGTAGGTAGATTTGGATGTGAGTGCCTACGAGCATAATTATCAAATTGAGGCCACATATAGATGTACTGTGATTTATCTAAGATCTAGAGTTAAACCTTGTACTTGGATTGCATAAATCTATAGAACCATACACTACCAGGAAGTCAAGCTTCTGCTTTAGCAATGATATTGAACATAAACCTTGAATCTGTAACTTTCAAGTCTCGACCAACATTGCTAAAACCTACATCTGGACCTTCTGAGTGGCATATTAGGACATCTGTGCTGTTTCATTGTTACTAATGTTAGTCTAGGTCTAGGCACTTTTACAAACAAGTAAGATAACTATTTTGATCTAAATATTCCCTTAAATTGCATTAACTTTCTGTTGTATATGTCAAGTGCAGGTTAAAATCTTGGTTAGACAACAGTTTGTATGACAACTTAGTAGAAATCAGACAGTATAAGCAAAAGAAACTCCACATTTGCAGTTGTTTTGGGGTGCAAAACCTTAAATTTATAGTGTAAAAATACAAGACCTTGGTTTACATTCAGATTATACTCCCATTCATACCAGCTGGAAATGACATACATTTCTCAAGTCAGTTGGACACATTCTTTTAAATTGTTATATGCCTGATGTGATGTTTTAAAAGTACTTGGCACCACACACAACTTATAATTTTATGTCTTGAGTACATGTGCTTAACCCTGCATACAAGTATTCCTGTGAATAGTGTAATGTACATTGAAGAAGATGGTTTATTGGTTAAATATAACACTTTCTCAATAAAAGATAAAATATTGAAACTGGGAATCTTGGAATTGTCAAATAAGCTTTAATTTATAAATTTTTCAATGCTCACAAGCACTTTAATATTACAGAATAATTGTTTGCTTTTACTCCTCTGCAGGGCAGTATATTTTATAAATTTCTCTCAGAGCTTTGAGATTCTACACCCTCTCACATTTATTCGTTACTGTATGTGACATCTATGCTATTTTTCTTGCAGTTGCAAAAAATACTAATTAACTCAATAAAATACATTTTTAATTATTTGAAACTGTAAAAATGTGTTTCTTGAGTTCAAACACCCTACTTTAGGATACCCATCGTGACTATAGTATTTGAATGCCTTTTCATCCTTAATATCAGATATAAGATACCAGGAAAACTTTGGAAGTCACTTGTTAGCCAAAATATATGAGAATGGGGTTCCATGGGTACTGTTTTCTGTATTCCATCTTTAAAGCTATCAATATTTCTTTATTCCCATATAGTTCAGGCAAAACAAAGACATTTAAATTTGATTTGCAAAAAAATAGTATATGTAATGCAAGTAATTAGAAGTGATAAACAGATATGGGTAGATGGATATGTCAACTATGGATAAAGCTGGACAGATGGATAGACAAGTGATAAACAGATATGGGTAGATGGATATGTCAACTATGGATAAAGCTGGACAGATGGATAGACAAGTGATAAACAGATATGGGTAGATGGATATACAAACTATGTATGAGGATTTGAAGGACAATTCCTACTCTGCAACTCTCATAACTGTGTTGAAGTCAAAACAGTTTGCTAATTCTTTTTTATTTTTGTACCTAAAAGTAATGAAAATTTATTTTTACTTTGTTACAGTATTTATATCTTATTAAAAAAGCTTAAAACAATCAAATTTGTATGCACTTGGTTTTTAAGCAATATGAGAAATACTTGTATGTAGAAACATCAGTTACAATATAGATATGTTGTATTAAAAGTTTTTACCCATCAGTGTAAATAAATGAGAGATGAAATGTGCTCTGGTAAAAAAAAAAATTCAATTACCATAATTAGAGTCTGGGTGCTAATTTGTGTAATTTATCTATTATATTGTTTATTCTATAGTGATAATACAATTTATAAGCAAATAACTACTTAAATAGAAAAACAAGTTTATAGCCTATGGTTTCTATATAAAGATGATAGTGTTGGATACTTCATAGAGTGAGTGAAAGTTAGATTTAACTTCTAAGTATATTAAGTTTTTACACTAGTTTAACTCTCTTTTTTGGGTAATATGGTTATGAATTGTGTTGGTGTTAAGAACATGCTACTTGTGGGGTTTGATAGATGCAAAGAGTGGATTCTGTTTGAAAATTTTGGATTAGTATGCATTTTAAGAGAGGGTAATAGTGAGGATGTAAAACATGTTTGCAGGTTGGAGGAGAAATTAGAGGTTGAAAAATATAGTGCAAATTGTGTAAAATGGCAACAGGGCTCGGAGAGGAACTTCAGAATAATGCATTTAGGATTAGAGAGCATGTTTCATTAGATAATATGTTTAAGCTTTCATTTATTAGCTTATGAAGAAGGGGAATGGAAATAAAGAACGGAATGGTACTGTAAAATTTAAAGAGATAACAGTTATAAGTGATTTGTTAGTAAGGTTGTGGATAGAATAGTCTGTGGTGTAAATAGAGATAAAAGATTAAGTTAATACTATCCAAGGTCAGTGGTGAAGGACATAACTGATAAGTAAGTCATGTATTTTTTGTTGTGCACATAGGGACTGATAATCTAGGGAAGGGTAAGTCAGAGGAGTTAATTGATAAGTACAGAGGTTTGATAAGGCATCTAAAGATACTGCCAAGACTTAACTTTGGGGTTTAAGTTTTAAGTAGGTCACTAGGATTGAATGCTAGGCTTAGGTTAATATGTTAAAATGGGCAGATTGGTTGATTGGACTTAGTGATCAGTTTGACGGTAAAAGGAAGGGATTTGGAATGGTTAGTTGAAAGTTTGGTGATAGCTCATGTTATGACACATTCCTTTTTATTAATGATGTCTGAATATTTGTGGATCATGTCTCAATATGTATAAAAGGTTGTATAATTGTGTATGTGTAAATAAAAGAATATATTAAATAAACATAATATGCTTAAGTAAATAGTATAAATGAAATAATTATGATTAGTTTTAAATTTCCCTTTATATAATGACAGTTGTCTGTAATGTTTCAGACCAAACTGTTTTATGAATGTTTGTTAGTTTTTAATTCATAATATTTTTGAAACAGGATTCTCCTGAAAGACTGCAGATTTATAAATGAAATATGAAAAACAAACCTGGTTACAGTCTAAACTTATACTGTTGAACAAGAGATAGATTTAATGTTGCCTTGAATTAATTTGATTACAGATGGCTAGATAGAATGTTTCTTCTCTGATATGCACAGTAGAGGATCTTGGAGTTTAGCCAAAGTTCTACATGTAGATGATTTATCAGCTGCATGCAAGCAGAAACTACTGCTTTACATTTCTCTGTGAGATGGATTGTCTTTTGTTTGGAATAAGCACACAATTGTTTAGATAAACAATCAAACTATCTTGTGCAATGAATAGATATGTGGGTTTGGAAAAACATGTAGGTGTTACTGGCGTCATCTTTTAAAATGCTAGTTAAAATAATACATGTTTATATGTTATTGTTTTTGCATAGTTATTTATAAAATATATTTAAAAAATAAACAAAATATTTATGTAATAACATAGTTCAAAAAATATATTTGGTATAAAATTGTAGAAATTAAATATTGGTCTTTTTAACAATCCTTTTATCTATATTATGATGATAAACTCTTAGATACTTGAAAGTTCTTGTATTTGATATCATTAATTAGCATGGTCTTAACTGTAGACAATGCATAATTGAAGGATGGAAAGGACATTAAAGTGATAAAGCTCCTACGAGTGAATGTATGATTAATGACAGGTTTTTCGGTTATCAACAATTTCTTATTGGAAATAACTAGTCTCTTGTTCTATTCTTAAAATACATGTAGTTTTGTTTAAAAATGTTCAAAATAATTACATTTGCATAAGTAAGAAAAATCCTGCTGACATGTTGGGTAGCACAAGGTTATTTTAAGGTGTGTGTATGTGTACAGTATTTACTATATAAATATACCAGGATATACCATATATGAGGATCATCACTTACTGTGATGTAAAAATTCAATGAATAATCATGTTCTTTCGTTGCTGACAAGAAAAAAAGATTTCAGGAACTACATATATTCAAATACTGTGAAAGGGGAAGTTTTAACATTATATCTAATATTGGTAATACTTTCAAAAATTGTTTTACCTAAAAAAGTTTACAAATATACAAAAGGCTGATATTATTTCAAAACATTAACTAGACATGAAGTGACATATTTATCTCTTCTGACTGATAATATTTGGAAATATAAAGCAAAATGTAATTATCTTTAGATAACAGATTAATAGTTCTGTAGATATATATATATATATATAAATCAAACAAAAAAAACTTTTCTGCTATATGTGCTTTTAAAATGATGGTTGTTTAAACTGAAAAGACTACATGTTATTTTTTGTTCTGGTACATTGTTTTATTTTAATAGATATGCTGATAAGTGGTTTTTATGTTGAAATAATCCTTTCTTGTAGAGTCCTAACCCTATATACACAGGTGGGGGTCAAAATGTGCATATTGTGACATTTTACAGAATGTCAATGAACATGGTATTATGTAATTGATCTCAAAGCTACCAACTGTTCATTTTACCCTACAATGCTGATATAACAACAGTTTGTGGTAGAGAAGAATAAATACCAAATACAACATACAGAGATGCTGAAAAAACTGTAGATGTGCATCATGGAGGCTCAAGATGTTATGTAAATGCAAAATGCTCAATGGATAAAAATATTTTTGTTCTTCACATGACTTGTTTTCTGATTTGTCTGAGTCAGACTGATGTTGTCAAATTACAGGCGAATCTTAAGTACATATAGTTTTGTAACACATCTGATTTTTTATGTATAACAGATATGTATATTTTACTCAAAGTTTGCCATATTTTGTATAGATATACTTAGTAAATTTGGAATTATAATCAACATTCCTTCTCTAATATGGAATAGGTCCATTGTACCAACCTCTTGCATATTCAGTTAACTGAAAAACTTCTTTGAGCTTAGAAAACTAACCTTTTCGTTGTATAGTTGTTAAATTAAAGACTTTTGCAAGCACATTATACAAATATTATATTTGTAGTATTTTTGAGTTAAAGCTTTTGTAAGTGTGTTAAACAAAGTGGAAAGCATTTTTCTAGGAATGTCAAACATATTCTTGTAGAGTTGTTGGTTGAAGCTTTTTTAACTATGTTACTAACTTAATAAAGGCTGACATTATTTGAAAACATTAGTTAGACAAGAAGTGATTTATTTGTCTCTACTGACTGAGAAGATTTGAAAATATGATTTAAAGCAAAAAAATCATTAACTTTAAATAACAGGTTAATAATTCTGTATGTGTTTGTGTGTTTGTATATATATAAATCAACAAGACATAACTTGTGGAGAATAGGTTTGGGAATTGCAGTACAGGTCACCGCACCATAGTAGGTCATTCCTGATGGTTAGGCCAACTGGATAGTCTTGTGTTGTTCTTGGGATGCAGGTCTTACCTTGAGTTAGTTTAGATAAATGATTTTTGTGCAATTTATTATTTAATGTTTTTAGAATGGTTAGAATACTAATGGAAACTGTGTATGTGTGCATTTAGAGTAAAATGCATTGTCTTGCAAAAGGCATTTCCCTCAATAACTATACAAAAATGAAAGATTTCTTTAAGGTTCCTGAAAGCCTTTCACTCAACTCTACAATAACATTTGTTTAAAATTCCCAGAAGAACCTTTCAATCAACTCTAGAAGAATGGAAACTTATAAAACCTAACTTGAAAGTACATGTACACCACAAACCAAAAGCTGTAACTACTGAGAAATAATATTTATTAAGAATTAGGCATGCAAAGCATTTGAATTCATCTTGGATAACTTAATGCAGTTTGTTACTTGAAGAGAATCAAGACTTGAGCATAATCAACTCCAACCAGCTATATTTTGTATTCCATGATTTCTTTGGAATGAATATTTTGTTAGGATGTTAATAAGTTGTTAAACTGCTGAGTCATTAAAATTTTTAGTAAGTTGGTTCACAAATATCTCAAGCTCTTAATAGGTAACATATTTGTGAAATGTGATGTAAAAATAAAGTAATTTAAATTTTATAGTTCAGCTAACATTTGTGGAAACTTTCCTTTGGTGATGGCAATTATGTGACTTTTTAACAGTATTGAAGGAATTTGTATTCTTGATTTATCACTGTTTTGTCTGTTTTTAATACTTGGTATTCAAAACATTTGAAATATGCCTTTAATCATAGGATCAGAAATGTGGATAATGAATAAATGATTCTGTGCTTATTGATATTTAATTGGCTCAGACATGTTTTTGTTCTCATGGTTTTGCTTGTATACAATGTCTTATTCTAGTTACAAACTCTAGATAAGCCAGAACCTACTGGGATGAGTTTTTTTCATAGTTTTTTGTAAATGAACTACTGAATAAATATTTATTTAATTGCTTATTATCCTAAGTGTACTTTTTTTCATGCAGATGAACTGGTTGGACACATTACTGTTAACCAAGAAGTTGAAAGTGAACAGGAGTCAGACTTACCTCTGTTGTCAACAGAAGAAGAAACCAATCTTACTGTTACTCTTCATGATCCTAGTGGTTTTCTAGATGATGCTATTATTTCTTACTCATGGAAGATTGATGGTTATAACATTATTGATGCAGGTCCTAGTTTAATTTACAATTTCTCACATCCTGGCAGATATGGAATTGATGTAACTGTTGTAGCTTTCATACCTCCTGTCTCTCAGACTCAGAACAAAACTAATTTCTCCTTTAGAGGTCATACAAGATGGGGTTTTTTAAACCAGCAGGTTATTGCTAAAGGTACAGTTAACCTTTTTTATAACAAGGTGCATTTTTTATGTAATTTTCAGCTTTTTTGCATCTCAATATCTTAAATATTACAGTTTCAGTCATAGTAATTCGTACTACTTAATTGTTAGCAGATCTAATACAGTATAGGTTTTATGAGCAAAACATTTCAACTATAATGTGCTGCAACAAGGCTTTTTTTTCTCAATATCACGTGCCATAAGAGTGATTGAGCTGCAGCACCAGGTTTCATTTTCCATATTTTTTAACCTTTATTTTTCAGTATATTACTTAGGAATAGCTGTTGAACTAAGATTGTTTGCTATATCTAAACTGGTGGGCTCTGATATTAGCTAAAAGTCCTTGTCAGAATTGGTTTATAGCAGAAGAAAAGCTATTTGTAATCTTTTTAATATTTTTTCTTTTGACACATCTGTGTTGGATCAGTTAAGAATGAAGTTAATGCTACTATAGATCTTATGCTTGATGTTTTACACTTTCCAGTGTAAAATATTTCATGGTTTGCTAGCTTTGGCATATTAAAGATGCAAATTGAAATTCTAGATACATAATTAAGTATCAAGTTGTCATCAGTTGAATTCTGAAGCTGCCACAAAGAAATATTTAGTATTTATAAAATGTTAATTAATTTTAATCCTCTCTTCAACATATTATCAAAGTTCTTTTAAACAAAATTTAAAAAATTGTATAATAGAATCTGTTGTGTTTTTCAGTGTAACATTGAATGTAGGGATCTAAGTGTTTTATTAATATTATATCTATGATAATTTTAGATAACTATTTACAGGGTACTGAGCTGTTCTACAGTTTGTAACTCTTAAAACCAGATTATATATATATTTATATAAATTCACAATTTCTGTTGTCATTATAAACTAATAGTTATTATATATATGATGTTATCACTCCCTTCCTACATAATGGGAGTTAGATGGACTCTTTATTTATAGATATATGTTTCATGTATGATACAGATACTAACGTACAGACAAAATAAGAAATACTTAGTATTCAAAACAGCATTGTTTAATACATTTTTCAGAATACATGTAACTATAAGTAGCAGATAAACCAGTCTGCCAGAGTAATAAAATGCTCTTGAGATTAATGTGATATGCATAAAATATCTTTGTTTTAAGTCATATCCTAGTGTAACATATAATAATTCTTTGAGGTAACACAGTATTCAAGGTATTACATAGGATTAGAAAACAAGAAAATCTGGCTTTCTGTTGTTTAAACTACTTAGGTTTCTACTAAAACAAAATCCAAAAATGTAAATGCACCTCATAGAAAAAAAAGAGCCAAAATATTATATTTCTTCAGCTTAATATTTTACAATTTATATTTGTTTCAATTTTTTGTAATAGTTCTTTGTTTTTCAGATTCAAAATGATATTTTATAGTGTAGCAGTGTTACTGAAAGTATGCAGTATTTATCTTTAAACTTAATGTTAATATTTAGTTTCAGACTAATACTGACCTTTTTTTTTGGAATTTAGATCCTATAGGAAATATCAACGTGAATGGCAACCTTTATCTTGAACATGGAGATCTGTTAATTCTGGAAGTTAGCTGTAATGGAAGGCAAGAATGATCTACATGTATTGTTCTGTAGCAAATGTCATTTTTCAAAATAAGCATTTATCTTGGACCTGAATAATAATTAGAAAATTAGCTTATGTATTCACCAAACTTATAAGAAAATTTAATCATCACTCTAATGGCTACTGTTGCTATTAATTTTTATTGTTCCTTATGTTTGATGCTGTAGTTGTGGCCTTAAGTTTTATACAATTTCTTTAACCACTATGGCAGTTATACTTCATACCTCTTTTTTTTGTTATTGTTATTGAACTCCCTATGTTGAGACTGACTCTTATTGTTTTTACTTGTGTTTTGTGAGTAATGGTCATTTTTTATGCATGGTTTAATGATTAAAAAAATTTTTCTACCTTCACCAACAGTATAATAACGAGAATAGTTAGATTATCTCTGATCTTGACTGAGTTGTCAAAGTTGCCAATTTATTTTGAGAGTTTTACTCTGAAAAAATCAAGATTAATTATTAGAGTTCTTAACTTCTTTATTTGATGTAGTAATTGGTTCACCCTTGCTGTAGCTATTACAAGGATTGTCAAAATAAGCTTTTATCCAATGAATTTTCTTATAAATTCAAATTTTAACTGTAACTGAGCCTTACTTAATTTCATATAAGTAATTAAGAGAGAAGAATATGTGTGCAAAAAAAATAATGATATTTGCTGTTAATTACTTCTTGATGTACAGATGAATTGTTTATTGTATTAATAATGCTTCTTGATTATGAATTAGTTTACATTACTTTAATCAGGGAGTTTACATTAGCTGTACTCATGCTGTTCATTGTTTCATGTTATTGGTGAATTTTGAAATGTATATCCACTTAGTAACGGTTTTCTTTATTTTAATTAGCATAAATGCACATTTGTTATTAAATATACATCTAAGTTGTGTATGTACATATATTTTTATATGTAAGAATTTTATTTACTTCAAATATTATGCACTCATGTTATTCAGATAAATATTTTGGCTCTATGATAAATGGGGATATACCATCATGACCTAGAAACACACAAGCTTGAGTGTAAAGCCAGTTTATTTTGGCTTACTTGTAGTCATACCTGTTTGGTACCAGGCTCTAATAATCAGTTATGTTTTGGACAAGCTTCATCTCAGACTTCTTCTAGAACATGGTTATTATTGAATTATGTTACAAAAATGCACCACTTCAAGACAAAAACAGTTGTAACAGTGCTAGAATTGACATTAATCTGTTGTTTTCAAGATGCTATGTGGGTATCAAAGGTGGGAATGAATGTCCTCTAGGCTATACAGTATCATAAAATGTCAGCTCTCTTGATGCAACATTCCCTTATCTACAAAATATTTTTGTTTGGATGCTGTAACCTTGCTGAAGCTAACTTATATGTAGATAAAGGAGTTTGTTATAATTATATTTGTAATCATTTTTACACCATAACATTGTTACCAGAAACTAATTGACATTTGTATCACTTTCGCTTAATTGTTCTTTATCTTTAAAAAAAGTATACGATTTATATAAGATGTTAAGTATATTTGTTTGGATTAAACTTTAGCCATAACTAACTTCAGAAGTAAAGTTTTTGTTGCAATTAATATTCTGATTACACTTTCATCAGAATGTTTATCTCTCCTTTTGTATAATTTTTTAAAATTCACATAATATGGTTCAGCAGTGGATAGATGTAAAAAAACAAAACAAATCTTGTGGGCATTTTTTCATGAATAACAATACGTAAAATTATGTATTTGAATTCTATAACAGTATTGGAAATAACTCATTTGAACTTGTAAGAGTACATGTGTATGAATAGTAAAAATTGCTGTGATGAAGATGTTGAGAATTATAATAAAGATTACATATCAGGAGACGTAATTAACCTGATATGAATTGGTGGGAATCAAAGTGCTCACACCATGACCTTTTTCAGAGTGCTATCTTACATAGTATTATGGATTTATATCACAGTTATCATTTTACCTTACACTGGTGATTTACCAAAATTTCACGGTAAAGAAAATTAAATAACAGATTCAGTTTACAGGGATACTGAAAAAACCGTAGATATGCATTTTGGAGGTTGTAGAGGTTAGGAAAATGTAATGCTGAAACTGAATGATGGATAAAAGTATTTTTATTCTTCACATGAACATTACCTTGCAATCCAATCTGTTAGAGTCTGAGTCAGACTGACATCATCAATTCACAAACATAATTTGAGTACACATACTTCTATAACACATCTGTTTTTTTTGTTTACAAAAGACTTATACATTTTACTAAAAGCTCACCAGATTTTGTGTAGATACATATGGTAAATTGGAATTATAATTAACATTTCTTCTCCAATATATTTTTGGCCCATTCGACCGACTAAGTGTACATTTGGTTAAAGTTTATCAGAAAATGTTATCATTGCAAAAAATAATAATTTGTTTTATACTCTCATCTACTCATTTTCAGGTATGTGTACAGTGTGAGTACAGGTTTTATAATTGAAATGTGGTTAATCTGGCAAATGTAAACTGAACTATATTTATGTATATCTTAATTTTTAGTGGACCATATGAGTACTGTTGGAAGGTATATGACACAGGGGAACTACCAGCTAACTTGACCTGCCCAGAGCCAGTTGTCACTTCCAACTGCAGCTTTCCCATTGTACACTACTTTTCCAGTCCTGGCTCATACCACATAGGGATGTACATTGCAAATGATGTTGCTCATCTTCAAAAAGGAGTAGATGTCCAAATATATGATGGTGAGCAATTGAATCTTTGACTTATTATATGAAAGAAGTAATTAATCATTCTACGAAAGTAATGTGAAAACAGGTACAGACAGAAGCATTTAGTAAATCACTATGAATTTTCATCTAAATAATATAAGAACAATTGTTCTAAAGTTCAATCTAGCAAGTAAGTTATGTGAAAGCCAATTGCTGTTTGCCAGTATTTTAATTTAAAAGGTTATTTAATCAGTATCTTGACAATTGTCTAATTCAGATTACATGTTCACTGTCCTAAATTATTTTAGCAATTATAATTATAGTAAATTAGAGATTAATGGAAATAAGTGTTCCCTGTCCCATCAAAGCAGCAATTATTTTTCGTTTTTACAGTTTCAAGAAAGAAGCAGCTATCTATGGTAATAGTGCCAGTGTCATGTACTGTTTTGGCAATCATTATCATAGTTACTGGTGTTACCTATCACCTACAGCAGCAGAATAAACAAAAGATTGAAGTAGCAGATTTTGATTTCCAGAAACCTGATGAGCTACTGGAAAAAACATTTTATGAAAGACTTCGTGATTCTTTCAAAGAGGTTTTACACAACACACAGCAGCATTCTAGTAAAACGCTTCAAAAAGTTTCTTCTAAAAATGGACATGTTGCAGTTGAGGATGCTACTATGATTGATAGTAATTCATCTGATATCCATTCGTCTTATGGGGCTATTGCTTAGTGTTGCACAGAAAAGTTTTCACAGATCTGATTCAAAAAAGGAAAAAAGTGTATGATTACAGCAATATATGTTGCAGAGTTTGGGGTCAAGTGTTTATTTATTTTTTTAATTTCGAACATTTGTTGAATATTATTTTTCACTGTTTATACATCAATACTTGCTGGTTTGGCAGTTCTTCTGGATGTTAGTAAAGTTAATTCAAATAAAATAATTAATTATTAATCCTTACCCTAATTCTAAATGACTCAAATAAAATTGATAATTTACAGTTCGCTTTAATACTTAATCTAGTTCACACTGTAACTTGTTGTTCTTTCAAATGGATAATATAAATAGCATCTAATCTACTAAAATGTCTGTCATATCCCAGATAGCATGATGAGCCCTGGCATTGTGTGAAAGGCTTCATCAGCAGTGGATATGGCAGATGTTGTGTGGTTGATATATTTATGTTTACTTTCACTTATAAGTTCTTAAAATAGATTGTGACTGTGTTTTATTTCAATTGTTTTTCTTAAAATTTTTAAAATATTGGAAAATACATTTATTGGTTGTGGTAATAGACATTTGTGACTGTTGAGAAAAAAGGTCTTTTTCCTAGTAAATAGCATAATTTTAATCTTTACTTTCACTGTTAAGAAGTTTTGTAGTTTCAATTTCATATACTTGGTTATATGTATATAGAAAGTTTAATTTGCTATACTGAGAGGTTACTTGTATCTGTAATAATTCTCTTTCTTTATGACTCAGCTATAGTGCCAAAAAAATTTTGTTTTTCTATTTTTCACCCACAATATTCGGACGTTTTTTAAGCAAAAAAAGAAAACCATAATGAAAAGAATATTTCTTTTCAAGCTTACCATTTGTTAAAAGTCTGAAATTGATTAAGAATCAGTTGATTGTTTTTATAAGAAAAGCTTTTAACTAAATATGACACAAAAATATTAGTGCTAGGTGAGACATTCTATAAACATTAACCTGCTTGTATATATTTAGAAGTTGCAAATTTTTAAGTTTTTTATTAATGAGTGTGAGGCTAAAGTACAGGCCCGGCATGGCCAGGTGGTTAGGGCACTAGACTCGCAATCTGCGGGTCACTGGTTCGAATCCCCGTCACACCAAACATGCTCGCCCTTTCAGCCGTGGGGGCGTTATAATGTGACGGTCAGTCCCACTATTCGTTGGTAAAAGAGTAGCC
>NW_013665767.1:964902-971254 GCF_000517525.1 Limulus polyphemus
TATTGAGAATCTTTTTTTACAATGATGTTCCTTTTGAAAAAGAAATGTGATAAAATTGACAACCTGTGTCAGGTTAAACTACAGTAAAGCCATATCTGTTTTAATCTTTTCTGACTGACCCAAAAAGGAAGTTAATTTTTTTTTACATTGATTTCAAAGAAAATATTTTATTAACTGAGAATACTATTTTCAGTTTTGAAAGAAATTGCATTGTTTCGTTTTGAAGTTACATAAATATTGCCCTATTTGGGAACATCATATTTCAAATGCTGCAACATGATAATAAACCTTTCCAAATATAATATTTTTATACTGAAGGCATGAAATAATCCCTTATTAATGTTTTCTGACTAGAAAATATAACTTGAAAATATTTTATTACCCGGATAAGTTTTAATATTTAATTTCATATAGCAAAAAATACAAAAAGTGTAACTTTCTAAACAACTAAGTTAAATAAATGTGACCAAAAGTGATTTTTCAGGTGTTTTAACCTTTCTACATTAAAATGCATGTGATAAAAGTTTGAAATATTTTATCCTCAAATCTTACAGTGCTCCCATATGAGAACCTTAAGCAGTAAAAGGTTAAATACCACTGTCTATAGAAAAGATGTGCATGACTCCTTTTTTTCTCTTAATAATCCTAGCATCAATGCTATTTCCTCTGCAGAAGAGGCCTGAAATTTTCAACAGTAACCAATCATTTTTACTACAGTTTTGAAAATTGGCCTTTAAGTTTTTTAAGCACTACTTTATTAAAGTATAAATATAAAATGAGGAACTGATCTGAATGTTTAACTATTAACTCTTACCTATCTTGTAATTTTAGATATTTAAGTTCAGTTCAGTTGCATTTATTTAAAATACCATGAAAACTGTTTTTGTGTAAAATATGAGTAAATTTAGATGTCACATTTTATCTTGTGCTTTTTCAAACAAGTATGAAACTAAGTTACAAAATAACAAAATTGTGTGAGTAATTTCATGTGTTTACTGGCATATTTCTTTAAATGTCTACAGCATGTGTTTTTGATTCCATTTCAGTTTGATATATTTATAAGCATGATCACCTGAGCAATGTACACATTATTTGAAATATAATATTATGTAAGTTCATAAACACATTTATGGAAGATAAATATTTGAACAAGTTGAATTTGTTATTTCTGTAACTTAAGAAAACAAGCATCCTTATTCAATTAATACATTTATTTTCCTTGACTTTTAGAAATATCACTGTTACCACCAATTTATCTCTGTGTTTCTATTTTCAAGATTGTTGACTGCACTGGAGCCAAAATATTTTTCATGAATGATTTCTTTTTACAAATGGCACAAGTTATCAACTGTTAAGTTTATGTATTACAAAAAAGTGTTTTATTCTAATGTGTTGAATAACAGCTGTAAATAATTGACTGAACACAATGAAATTTAATCTCTTGGTTGTACCACTTGGTTGAATCAAACAGTAATAGCTCAAAAATAGTAGATTAGGTCCATTCAACTTCATCTCTAAATTATAACTCTAGGAACTGAAGACCTAATAGCTGATAGTAGTTGACTTGATCTATTCAAAACCTTTCTGTAGATTTAAGTAGTGAAGACCTAATGGCTGACAGCAGTTGACTAGATCCTATAAAGCCAGTGTAGCCACATAGAAGTTACAGTGACCCAGATAGTTCCTTAATCATTTTCACTCCATTGTTGATCTTCCCTGCATATTTATTACAGTTTTACTTTGCACTTACTTTCTTATACATTTTATCATTTATTTGATAAAATATGTTACTGAAACTTTACAGTCATTTAACAATTTTAGTGTTATTATCTCTAATCACAGAAACATATAAACTCATAAATCTAGTTAGTTAGGACAAGGCATATTGTGATTGTTTTTGAATGTGACAAATATTGCAATGAACAACAACTAAAGCTTGAATATTCTAAATTAATAGCTATAAAAAGTGACCCATGAGAAACTTGTGTATTTATTTAATACCCTTGTTATGAAATATTATTAATGAACAAATTTATAAATGTAGTTCACCATTTAGTGTAAAAATCTTTAATCATTGAAAAATATTCTCACAGTTGATGCACACTTTTTTTCACTTATAAATGTATGATTGGGTCACGTAGAATCAAACTTTAAGATATAATAGTAATTATTCTTTGTAGTTTAAAACAAATTTGAGGTGCGGAATTGGTATGTTTTAAAGTTCCATTATTGTGTTGTATTTCAGAAACTGAAAGAAAAGTAATCTAGAAAAAAATAGGTTGTATGAAAACTTGATTTTTGAACTTCAAATGATTGGGTGTTTTCACTTTTGAGTTTTTAAAGCTGGATAGCTCTGTTTTGTTGAAATGGTTAGTGTTAAGGTAAAGATAATTTATTAACAGGTGTTGATATATTTGCTATTATCTCTTTTTATATTTTAAATAAGTGTTTCCTTTAAATATAGAAATGGTTTATACATAGAAAAAACTGTAAAACTTAGAATATTGTTTAGAAACCTAAAATTAAGCAATTTAATTATGAAAGGTTTATTAAGTAGTAATAAACATTTTTTCCTATGATTTCTTTCCATTACTTTGTATATTTCTACATCAATATTAAACACTTGTTTCTCTATTTTTCAAAATTCCTTTAAAGTTTATAACATCTATGATATAATGTTGAAAATTTTTAAGGTTTACAGTGCAATTAGCTTAGGGAAAGAATGTAAGTTAAAGGCAACCGGAGATTGTTTTACACTCAAGTTACTGTCAAAAATATGCAACATGGTATATTGCATAATAGTTTTGAAAACTTATGTCATACAATTAAAATGTTACTTCCATGTAATTAAAATAAAAAGATAAATTTGCAAACTAAGAAAAAAACTGCTGTACAAGTTTGTTATTGTATATGACACAAAGATCTGCAAACTTTGTATAACTTGGAATTTTTTACATCATAGATTAATGAAAATTTAGTGAGTAAAATGCAATAAAATTTCTTTAAAAATGCTTGTATAATGTGATTTCTTTAAAAATGTTCATAGGAAAATGTTATCATAAGAAACACCTGTATACCTGTTAAAATAACTAGTTGTAATCATTTTTTAACTATTCTGGTAGAAATATTGGAATTGGTTTATGTATAGTCCAAATAAAAAATATATATTAAAAATGTATTACTTGAGGTATAAATGGAGGATGCATAAGGTTTTTAAATCTGATGTGATGTGCTAAAAAATAAACAGTTTATTTAGATACTATTTATAAGTTCTGAATTTTTGTCTGGTTGAAGGAGATTGTTATGAAGAATGTATATTGTCTAAGAAATTTATATAGAAATTATTCCATTATAATATCATTGGTTTGACTATATGGCTTCTTTGTGTACTTACAGTAATGCTGTCTAATTTAGTTGAAGAGCACAAACTATAATAAAACGTAAATGCATTAATTTTTTTGTAATGCAAAATAATGAATAGCATGATTTTGATAAACGAGTTCATTAGAAATCTTTGGTATGTATTGGCAACAGAAAAACGAATATTTGAAGTTTTAGATATAACTTTGAAATCTAAGATCCATATTCTTAGGAAATTTTTCTCTTGAGATTTAATGAAATAACTAGAGTGTATTGCAGTGTTTTTTTGTTTGTTTGCTTTTGTAGTAGAAATTATAGATATACAAGTAGATGTTTGATGACCTCTCAGTTTTCAGGTGGGTGATTATTGTCTTTACTGAATTTACAATATTAAAAGATTATTTTTTTGATTGAAATAATGTTTGTATAAAGCTTTATAAACCTAGTATAGCGCTGCTAGTAAAAAAAACAAGTGTATGAAAAGTCTTAAACTGTACTAGCTGTATCTACTAGTGTAAATGTAAATTTGTTATACAAGTATTTTGAAACTTAAATGACTTGTTGATCAAGTCAGTACTTTTGTAATTTGCTATGTATTACAATAAATTAACCAATAATGACAATATTCTCAGCTTTTCCGACATGAGTTATTATTCCATTTCTCTGCCAGCCAGAATTCATTAAATAAATGTATGGTTCTGTATAACTTAGGGAATTTTCTCAGCTCAGTGGTAACTTACGTTAGCAGAAATACAAGCTAGAATACATGTTCCCCAGAAAATTTTTTATTCATTGATGCAATTTGGTGCATTTTTTGGATAAATGTGGGGCTTAATTTGACCTGGATCCAACAGGTCATCCAACCTCAATGAATTATACATAGCTGGTAATTTTGAATAACTTTTACTTTATTTTTTACTGAGGCATGAGAATAAGCCCAAATGTGTGAGTATTGGTAGCTCTGCATTAGTTAGATTCCAACTTCAAGAATACATACAGTTGCGACTAAACGAAAGTGGTTTTTGAGTCCTAATAACTTACTAACGACATTACATCGTGTGTTAACCCTACAACAATACAATTATAATGCAATGGGTAAAAGAAATGCAAAGACTTGCATAAGTCTATGCACTACTACTAATATGTATACTAGCACAAACTTTTTTTTGATGTTAAAAAAAAGTCCTGGCAAGAAAGTGAAACAATATTAGGGAAAAGTTTTTATTTTCAAACAGAAATAAAATCCACAAGGCGATGAATTTTATAAGAAGAGGGAATTTGATGTTTCCAAATGTTTATTACTGTTGTTTGCACCCCTAGTATTCACGTGATTTTTTGTTCCTTGTTCAGTATATTTATATGTGGGAAGTCTGAGTTTAATAGACATGTTTTATCCAGATATACTTTATGAAAATTAGAAAATATGTGTGATTTTTCTGGGAAGAATAATATTAAAAATATCACATTTTTGCATTTGTTCTCCTGACAATGGCGAGGTGGTTAGGTTGCTCAACTCACGATCTGCGAGTTCAAATCACCGTCCCACAAAACATGCTCGCCCTCTCAGCTATGGGGGGTTTATAATGTGAAAGTAAATCCCACTATCTGTTGGTAAAAGAGTGGCTCAAGAGTTAGTAGTGAGTGGTGGTGACTAGCTGCCTTCGAACAAGCCTTTCACTGCTAAATAAGGGACGGCTAGCACAGATAACCTTCGTGCAGCTTTGCACAAAATTCCAAATAAACCAAAACAAACTAATTACATTGTTTTAGTGACTTGAAAGCAAGGCAATTATACCATAATGTTTAGGGACAACAAGGGACCTGTTGGTTCATCTAGGCTGTCCCATCCACTAAACTAAAGTAAAAGTACTAAATAATAAAAAAACTCAAAGTCAGCTCTTATCATTCATATAGTTATTAAGCTTTCTCTTAAATTTACTGCCTCCTCAACAACCGAAGGCAACCTGTTCCAAAGGCCAATAACCCTGTTAGAAAAATAAAACTGTCTTAGCTGAAGATGATTCTTACCCTGCCAAAATTTATATTTGTGTCCCCTACTCGTACCATTCTCAACATTAAGTATGAAAAAAGATGCATCAACACTATTAATTCCTTTATCAATTAGATCACTTCTAACTCTTTTTGTTTTTCAAGAGAAAATTTCAGAGATCTTAACCCCTCCTCGTATGATAACCTCTCCATTCCAGCTAACATTCTAGTAACCCTCCTCTGAAACTTTTCCAACAATATAATGTCCTTCCTATGGTAAGGAGCTCAAGACTGAACAGAATATTCCAAATATGGCTTAACCAGTTATCTATACAATGAAATTATAACCTCTTCAGACTTGTGTTCAATATTTCTGTAGATACAACCTAAAATATGATTTGCCCTACCACTAGCAATAGCACACTGCTTGGATGGCTTAATAGACTGATCAACCACTATATCAAGTTCCTTTTCTTTCATAACACTGTTAATGTTATTCCCATCCGCACATGCATTATCTTGCATTTATTATAATTAAAACCCATCTGCCAGTTTATTCGCCCAATTCACTAAATGATCTAAATCCTTTTGTAAAGCAGCAGCATCCTCCTTACAGCCAGCCACACTCAAGACCTTAATATCACCTGCAAATTGAAGTAATTTATTGACTATTTTGTTGAACTGTGTCATTGATGTAAATCAAAAGAGCAAAGGTCCTCAGACTGAACCCTGAGGTACTCCTTTTGTGACATTAATTCAGTTTGACTAAACTCCATTTATAACAACCCCCTGCTTTCTTCCATCCAATTACCGTATTTTTCGGAATATAAGACGCACCCTTATTTTGAAGACAAAGTTTTGGGAAAAAAAGCTACAGTCGCATTTGAAAGATTTTTATTGAACAAAAATTCAATTTGATACTTTAAAAATTAGTATATATTGTTCTAAACACAAAAGAGTCAAAACATCAAAATAAGAAAATACCGTAAATCAAAAAAAAGGT
>NW_013665768.1:0-22100 GCF_000517525.1 Limulus polyphemus
TTTGTTTGCCCTTGGTTTTTGTGATTGTCTGGATTTCACAGTTTAATGTGGAGGTTTTTCTCCGTGGATGTTAAATATATTTTCCTTCTTCAGCCATATTTTGAGTCTGTTGTTCAGTAGAAAGGATTTGGGGTGTAATCTTGGCGGGAGTTTGTTGACCTGGCGTGAAATGAAGGGTACTGTTTTCAGAAGTTCGGTTATCTTTTTTTCTGGAATGGTTTCGCGGCTCTGAAGTGAAAGTATCCGAAGAAACAACCACGTTGGAGTATTCGATCAGCTAGGTGTAATATTTTCGGTTTTTCAGGATGTGATCCTTTGGGCAGCATGAATTTGTGTTGATAAATCGTCTTCCAGGGCTTGCTTGATTTCCTGAGTATTTAGGGAAATATCCATGTTTCTGAGAAAGGCATTAAACAAACTGGTACTGCTTACCAAGGAATGACAATTTACTTGTGGTTCTGATTTCCAGGGGGAGCATTGGTAGGTGAAACCTTCAAGAGAAGCGATTGAATAAAAATACCACTAAGATTAATTCTTCTTGTTTTCCGTGCTTGCAGTTTGGTGGAGGGTACCGAGAGTTAGAAGGTGTTATTCTGTGGTTTTGTAATTGGTGACTATTTTGATGTATTGAGTCGGTTGGCCTGGAATTCTTGATTTAATCCGGTTCACTGCATGGATCGAGAGACTTCTGACGTATGGCGAATAGGCTAGACTGGATGTTTTCTGAGGATATGGACAGGTCGACGTTTCTAAGTAAAACAGAAAAAATTGAAAGTTAATTCTAGGCGGTTTACAAGATACTGATGGATTAGAGTTCCATGGGGAACACAAATAATCTGAGTCTTCGGGGGTGAGGGGTTGAATAAAAATTCCTCCCCTTCGTAAGAGTCTCGTCTTGGACGGGTCGATAGCGGCGTTGGGTTTATGTTTTCTTAGGAAAATATTTATCATTCTAAGGGAGAAATCGTTCAGGATCCCGTCAATAATGACAGGCGAAGCCATCGGCAAGAGTTGGGTGGGTTGCCATCCCGCAGGAAAGCTAGCTACTTGGTCACAGAACTTGGAAAAACACGTCTTCATGGCTCGAAGTTTTGTTAAGGACTAACTAAAAAGGTAAAAAACAAAGAACTTCAATCAATTTCATTCTACAGTCGCTATCAATTGGCCACAAAGTGGGGTGAAGAGAAGCAGAAATTTCTGACCGACCCTGGTTATCTTTCAGACCCCTTCGGGGTCTGAAAAAAATACTTGACCAAAATAACCACCACGAATCGGACGGGGCAGCGGTAAGTTTACAGACTTACAACGCAAAAATCACGGGCTTGATTCCCCTTGTTGAACAGAAAGCTTTGCGCTAAAATAAAACACACACTCCACGGAGAAGTTCAGGTGATATCTATAGTTTACGGCCTCATCTATGTTGTACTGAGAATGACCAATAACGTACAATCGCATGTCTCCCTGGATAAATGCGAGGTTTCTTGGAAACTAAGGAACCTAGCATTTAAGTAATTTGGTTTGTAATATTACACAAGAGTGAATCGCCCAGACATGACGTTCCTAGTAATCATCGACAGCTTCTTACATCGTTTGGCAAATTTTTGACTTTACCACAACATTTAAATACATCAAAATAGTCACCAATTACTAAACCACAGAACAACACCTTCTAACTCGGGTCTACATCAAAATAGTCACCAATTACAAAACCACAGAACAACACCTTCTAACTCGGGGTCTACATCAAAATAGTCACTAATTACAAAACCACAGAACAACACCTTCTAACTCGGGATCTACATCAAAATAGACACCAATTACAAAACCACAGAACAACACCTTCTAACTCAGGGTCTACATCAAAATAGTCACCAATTACAAAACCACAGAACAACACCTTCTAACTCGAGGTCTATATCAAAATAGTCACTAATTACAAACCACAGAACAACACCTTCTAACCCAGGGTCTACATCAAAATAGTCACAATTACAAAACCACAGAACAACACCTTCTAACTCACGGTCTACATCAAAATAGTCACCAATTACAAAACCACAGAACAACACCTTCTAACTCACGGTCTACATCAAAATAGTCACCAATTCCAAAACCACAGAACAACACCTTCTAACTCAGGGTCTACATCAAAATATTCACCAATTATAAAACCACAGAACAACACCTTCTAACTCTCGGTCTACATCAAAATATTCACCAATTACAAAACCACAGAAAAACACCTTCTAACTTACAGTCTATATTACTACTTCTTCCACTTTACAGCCGAAAGATCAAGAAGACGCCCCAACACAAGAAACAGTGAAACCACAACCAGATCTTGAAGCCCACTACACATCACAATCGATTGTATTCTGTTCTTGCGGCTACACCCGCTCTTGAGACAGAACCGCTAACCACCGCCAGTAAAGCTACATTGAAACCGAACAACAGCACTCAAACAACCAACCTCGAGATAACTTCACGGCAGATACAAACCATGTCACCTGTATAAACCATGTGAGACGCCTCTACTTCTACTGACAGCTATTTTGCAATAATCAAGAAACATAGACCAGAATCGCCAAAATGGACCGAAGATTTCAGACTGAAGACTATCACGATACCGACCCCAGAAGATTGATAAGACCCACTTCAAGACACGAACCTTCAGATACCATACAAACCGAAGCCTCTACATTACCTAGCACCATCCCGTTTCTTCGACTAATCAATCACAGCCCAATCAAGCTAAACGACGACCTGGATGTGCACAGCTTCAAGTCGCCTCCTCACCCATCCAGCCTGTTCTAGCCTTCGATCACCATATGCAGCCGTACATCTGTATGGAATTCAAGCCAAGTAATCTAAGTGAAAGTGGGTTTTCTCGGGGTACTCCCGTTTCCCCCACAGCCAAATTTTCCTCATGCTTTGGATTCTTCGATCCCAGCCCTGAAAAGGACCGTTTCGCATCAAATATAATATCAAAGTTCACTAATTTTGTTAAAAGTTGAATCTATAAAATCTAACCATATTTTCCTAAATCATCTTACTTTCAGTATTTTAGACAAAAACAGACACACTCAATCTGCATCCCCCTGCTCTGCTCTACACCCCTCAGCTCTCCGTCGCCTGACGTCACGAATTCCTTAGCCACGTGGTCAACCAATGCATGTGTCCTGCCGAAAGAAAACTTCCAAAGACACAATCAATTCAGCGAAGGTCTCATTCTTTCTCTTTTTTTCTGCGTGACCTCTCAGCTCTTCCCACTGCTTTTGAATATGTCGTTAGGAATATTAACCGTGCAAACTTTCACTCGTGTAAGCATTTAATTCTTCAAAGTCTCCCCTAGTCTTTTAACCTAAATTCCTACCATGCTTGGAATGGATTGGACAGGGATTTAAACTCACGACCGTCAGGTTGCGAAGCGAGCACCCGAACTACCAGGCCATGTTGGGTCGGTGTATGTTTTAAGTTATTAGAGAATAGTGTATCTTTCTTGAATTTCGTATTTAATTCTATAAGTTTCTTTTCCTTATTTTTATTTCTGATATAATTGCAGATTTCTTTTAATTTTTTATCTTTAGACTCTTCTGATTATTTTGCACATAAGTTAGGTTATCATAGTTTAATTGATCATAGGTTAGATTTAGCAAGAAATCCGTTGTTCCACAACCAGATGGGTCAACAATTAAAGGTGTAAATGGATGTCTAGGTAATAAAGGAATTTGATTAAGATATTCAAACTCATCTAGTTCTTCGCAATCTTTAATCTTCAAGATAGATAAGTTCAACTGTAAGTTAGATACCATTAAATATAAATGAGACATAAAAAATGATATCAGTGAAGAAGATAAAACGACTATCAAACTAAACAAAGACACATGAATGAAGCGTAATCATTAGGTAAAGCAAGACATGAAGAATCAATAACAGAGTATCATAAACCAGTAACTCAAAAGTTAGAATCTTAAGTTCTTTTTCCAGTAGAAGAATTGGAAACCTCAGAAGATGCGATTCATAACATTACAATACCAAAATTCGAATCTAAGTTGGAATCAACTTCTATTGAAGAACCGAAACATGTAGAGTTCATTTAGATGAAGGAATAGATGTTTCACTCTTCGAAAAAGAACAGTTTGTATTACCATCCGAATTAATTAATAAATATGGCTCAATTGAAGAAATTATTAAAAAAGCAGGAATAGTAGATAAAACATTGGGTGGTAAAAAAGGTAAAATAACTACTACAATTGAAACATTAAAAGAAAAATATATAAATATCCAGAAAGAAGAGAACCATTCGAAATAGAAACTGATATTAGAAGATAAAAAGTTAAATGAATAGGCAATGAGTCATATAAAATTATATATCAAAAACTTAAAAGTCTTGAGATGTACATCTAAAGTTATAATAATAAGTGTTGAGGGATTATTTGATAAACTAGCGAAACTAACTGATAAGGTAAGAGCAGAAAACAAAAGTAAAAAGTTACATACTCAAAGCATTGTTTAGTTAAACATATGGCGTAAAGAAGGAAGATATCAAATGAAGAAGTTGAAAATATTACAAATGATTTTTCATATATAATAAATGAGTTATATTGCTGTGAGCGTGTATTTATAAGTTATATAACCATATTGTTGAATTATTAGATGTACTATTTAGAGAATGAGAGATAATATATAATGAAGTCGAAAAATATTACAAAGGATTTTAATATGTAATAAAGTAGTTATTCGACAGCGAGCGTGTATTTAAGTGATGAGCAAAAAAGGTAAGTTAAAAGCAGCATACAAAAAGCAAGAAGTTGTTTCACTTCAAATAGATAAATCTAAAAAGCTTAATCGTCATACGTTTTAACAAAAACACCATTT
This sequence comes from Limulus polyphemus, assembly GCF_000517525.1. Taxonomy (NCBI): domain Eukaryota; kingdom Metazoa; phylum Arthropoda; class Merostomata; order Xiphosura; family Limulidae; genus Limulus; species Limulus polyphemus. Next base: position 4,879 of record NW_013665768.1, read on the forward strand.
AAATAAATAGATGATGGAAAGAGGGTCACTATATCAAAAACACAATTAAAACAGAATAGAGGCTTTTACCATTTTTGTTCGTTAATAATATGAGTTCTATATTAAAGATATAAAAGATAAATATTATATTCTAATATTCTATTATATTTGTGCAAAGTTAAAATTATAAACAAATAATATAACACTCGTCAATACAGAAAATATTTTTTCAAGTACTGAATTATATATTGGTTAAACGTTGATTAAAGAAATTGAATTACCCTGTCTCGCTCATCATATACAAGGATTAATAAATTTCATAAATGATTTCAGTATGAGTGAAGCCTGTAATATTTTATTCTATATCAATATCTTAGAAACTCCAAGCAAACATATTTTGGTAACTAATGATGGATCAAAAACATTGGGTGGTTGGGTTGGTAAGGATAAAATTGATAAGATTTAAACATAACTGTCAGGTTTTTATGTAGGTATGGGCCAGATTCTTTGCAGTAGATGTCTGTGATTTGTTGGCCATAATTTTCAAAACTAAACAAACAACATACAGTCCACTTGTTTTAAAATAATATATTTAAACAAGTCAAACATGTATACAAATGTTTATCTCACTGTTAATTACCACAGTTATACCCAAAGCTTAAGTTAATTTTCTCTTTTCGTCATGTCAAAGTCCACACAGGCTGGTTCAGTTAGTTTAGAACACAACTGAAAAGATGAATTATTCTTCTCTGCTTTGTTATTACAATACAATCGGTGATAAGTTCACTTGTGTTATACTGTTGTTACCACAGTTTTATCCAGAGATTTAAATAATTGTCTCTTTTCGTAAAAGTCTACAAAGGTCTATTCAATTATTTTAGAAAACAATTGACAAGACAAATTATTTATTTTATATTCTGTTATTACAATACAATTCGTGATAATTTCACTTTAAAAATCGCCACTATATGCTCTTGGTGGCTAAACTCACAATTACGCCGTTTAGATATACTTATCTATTTAACTAACTTTGTCTAAATTAACTTTAACTACATTTGTATGCATATTTATATCCCGACCGAAGCCTAAAACTTTCTACACACTATGATATATTATGATGCAATAACACTCAATCAAAACAATGATAAAAACTTAGAAGGTTCTAGTAACATGACACAATAATACAACAAGCCCCAATTCAAAACAATTGAACTACACAATGTATAACTCGTACACAGTTACCTAAGCAAACCTGCGATAAAGTATTGCTTCTAAAAATAACTCAGTTTAACACTTGTACAGTACTAGAACTATCTAAATCATAACACGTGCATTAAACATAAACAGTTGTGTATATCTGACAATAATATCTCATTGAATGAAGGTTTTACCAAAAGATGGATTCTAACAAAAAATAGTAATAAAATTAGATAATAGATAGAATACTTTGGATTCTTTAATGATATCAGAATCATTATTTCAAATATTGATGTGAAATTTGTTTTCTATAGACATAAAAGCAATGACATGATTTATACTGATGTACTTAATGAAAATTATAAAGTTGTTATAAGTGATATTTCATCACAGTTACCTCATGTTATCTACCACAAACAAGCTGGATAAAGCGATTTTGCTTATGAAAATAAAGGCTAAACTTTTCAACATTGTAATAATTACAAGAATATGCACCAACAGTTGAAAATGAGAAAGAGGACATTGATCGTTTCTATGACAACACTGATAAAGCAAAAAAGCAACGCAAACTTGGAAAAGTGGTTAATGTGATGGGAAAGCCAAATGTGAGCGAGTGGACTGCGTGGGCTTGGAGAGAAAAATGGAGGATGAGATATATGGATTGATTGGTGTGTTGCAATGGATCAAATCATTATGAACACATGGTTTGAGTATCACCCGAGAAGAAGGTATAAATAGAAAAGTCCTGGGGATTATGCTAGAAATCAAACTGATTACATCACCGTCAATAAAAGATTCAGAAATGCAATATAAATTTACCCAGTGGATGGCTGCGGGAGTGACCATGTCCTTCTAGTATTCACCATCAAGATAAGATTAAGGAAACTTGAGAGGCCAAAAGCAACAAAAAAAAAGCTTGCTTATACAATTCTAATGGGAAAAAACCAGTGGTTCAGCGGTAAGCCTGAAGCTTATAACACTAAACACCAGGTTTCGATACCCGTGATGGGCACAGTACAGATAGTCCATTGTGTAGCTTCTTTATTAGCAACAAACAACAAAAACGTATTGCCCCTAGTGGCACAGCGATATGTTTGCGGACTTAATAGCTTTTTGTGTAGTTTTATATTTAACTCGAAACGAACTAATTAAACGAAAAAGACCTGATTAAAGAAAGGTATGCAGTTGCAGTTAAAAACAGTTCTGAAAAACTTGAAGATGAAAAAAATATGTTAAAATGGGAAATTTAAAAAAAACTTTAAAAGGAAGTTATTTCATTATAAGAAACAGAAATGGACGATGGAGGAAATTCCTTTAGATCATGAGAAATAGAAAGAAGGTGAAAACTCGTAATACAGAAGAGTATAAAAAACTTGAAAAAAAGAATTCGGTCAATGCGCAATGAAAAAAAAAGGTTTAATGAAAAACGTACAGAAATAGAAAAACAAAAGGATAAAGATGGTACATTAATCTACAGGAATTCCAAAATGTCACAAGTAAAAGAGAATGCACTACTAGTAGATGTATAAAATCTAAGAGTGGTGGTTTAGTTATGGAACGAGAACAAATATTGAAAAAATGGACAGAGTATATTGAAGATCTATTCCACGAAAGTCGTGAAAAAAAGCCATCTATTAAGAAGATTGTTTGTGTGTGATTAAGCACAAAGCTACACAATGGGCTATCTGTGCTCTGCTCACCATGGCTATCCGCAGACATACCGCCGTGCTACTGGGGGCCTATTAAGAAGAACATGGATGGATTGAAAATTCTTAAGCCAGAAGTACGAACAGTTGTGAACAGAATAAAACACAATAAAGGTAAAGGACCAGCTGAAATTGCAGTAGAACAAAAAATGTTTGGAAGAATTTGGTATAGAAAAGTTGACTATTATCAATGAGATTCATGAAAGTTGTAAAATACATGAGGATCTCAGTTAATCTATCGCCACTGTGCTCCCTCAAAAGACCTGGAACCACTGAATGTAAATACCATCGAACCACCAGTTTAAAGAGCCAAGTGACAAAGATCCCATTGAAAGTGTTGACAAAGAGAGCTGGATGTTGAATATGACCAGATATTGCAAAAGATCAATATGGTTTTGTTGAATATCATATACAAGAAACCCTATTTTCATGGTTCGAATGCTTTCAGAGAGGGCAAGAGAAATGAAGAAGGACATTTTCTTATATAATGTTGATTATAATTCTGTTTTCCTATAGTTAATACTTAAACCCTTGTCACTTTCACTAACAGCTACTAAAACTGTCGTCAGTATAATCAGTATAAATTCTCAACCTCCCTCAGGATTTTCTCACTGTATAAATTAAAGTCAGGTTAAAAGACACAGCCTTGCCTAACGCCTCTCGTAAATTGAACGAAATCACTTAATTTACTCTCTATCTTCAGTGCTGCGGTTTGGTCCCAATAGAGGTTTTTTAAAATTTTCAAGTCTTTATCATCAAGGTACAGTTCTTTCAACATTTTCATTAACTCCACATGCTTGACTATAACAAAAGCTTTGGGCATGGTTATTACAAAGAAGACGATCATTCCTGTATGTATTGTCAAAGTAGATAAGGCAGGTCAATATATTCAACTACCTTGGAAGCTGGATAACATCGGATGATAAATGTGATTATGAAATAAAATAGAGAATACAGATGACAAAAGAAGCATTTCTGAAAATGAAAATTTCTATGGGGATGAAGTTAAAAGTCTTGGATTGCAATGTTATACCAATTCTCATGTATGCATCATAATGTTGGACAATATCGCCAGTTATGTAAAATATAATTAAAGCAACTGATTTGTGGTTCTTAAAGAGGATTTTGAACGTATATTGGACAAGTTACACCTCAAATGAAGATATTTTATCAAGAGTAGGTTGCAGAAGAAAGCTGCTGCTTAACATAAGAAAGAGACAAGTGGAGTTTCTCGAACACGTTATGAGGAAAGAAGAAATTGAAAGTTTGGTCGTAACTGAAAGGATTGAAGAAAGGAGAGACCATGGAAAACAGAGATTGATTTATATCAAAAGTGTAGCCAAATGAATGAATGTATCGACATTGGAGAATAAATCTGTGGAAGACCATTCGGACAACGAATTGTATGATAATGAGACGAATTTGAAGGTTGAGATCTTCTTGCATCTAAGACAAACACCAGCAAAACTATATAGATTTTATTTCGTATTAGTTGAAAAGAGTAAAGGAATAATGGATGTTTATAATAAAAGTTTTGAAACTATGAGAACACTATGAGCTTTTGGTTTCCATGTGGTAATCTCTATAAAAAAACATTTCATGATCCTATAGGCCCACCTGGAACGGTTTTAGAGTACCCAATAATGGTAATTATTATGTTGAAAATAAGGGATTAGATTTTTTTAAAGAGACAACTGATAATAATGACGATATTAATTTATTGTTAATGGAAGACTGTGTTCACAGTAAATACAAATCGACGACAAGTCTCTCATTAATATTCTTAATAGAAATAAAAAATAGCTAATATATACCAGAAAGTCCCCCCTCTCCAGTGGCAAAGCGGCATGTCTGCAGACTTATACTACAAGAAACCGAGTTTCGATACCTGTGGTAGGCAGAGTACAAATAGCCCTTTGTGAAACTTGGTGCTTTATAACAAACAACAACAAAATACCAAAAAGTAATGTAACTAGAAACTTTGCATTCTATGATATTGGACATTGAGTGAAAGCTAGTATTGCTAGTAAACGCACGTTTAAACACAATCATATCATCGGTGACAAAAAACAACAACCTCAAAGTAGCTTAAATATAGACATGATATCGTCATTAAACCCACGGATAAAAAGGTAGTATAGTCGTATGACATAAGGATTTGTATGTAGCTGAGGTAGAACAACAAATATGAATACTACATTAAACTCCAAACGGATCATCTAGAGGAATACTAAACCATCATACAATAGATCCTATACAGATTAATAGATTCAGAAGAACTCCCACTATACGAGTAAGACCTACTCGAAGAACTGAGAACACCTTGTTTTACATCATACTTAAGATACACAAGTCTGAAAACCCTGGGAACTTATAGTTTCAACATGTGATTGTCCTACAGAGTTAATCTCTAGCTTTTTAGACAAAAAAAATTATACCTTTTGTACACACACTTTCAACTCAAATGAAAATAGCACCGAAGCTCTTCAAGTGTTTAATAATATTTTCCAAACCACTTCTAATCCACTACTATTCACGATGGACATCAAGTCCTTATATACTCTTGTACCACATAGTGAGAATCTTGAAGCTTTATGGTTCTACAACAACCAGCAACAAGTGCTAGAACCATCAACAGACACTCTTGTTAGACTAACAACTTTGAGGTTCTACCACAACCAACGACAAGTGCTAGAACCATCAACAGACACTTTTGTAAGACTATCTGAACTAACTTTGAGGTTCTACCATAACCACGAAAAGTGCTAGAACCATCAACAGACACTTTTGTAAGACTATTTGAACTAACTTTCAGGTTCTACCATAACCACGAAAAGTGCTAGAACCATCAACAGACACTTTTGTAAGACTATCTGAACTAACTTTGATGTTCTACCATAACCACGAAAAGTGCTAGAACCACCAACAGACACTCTTATAAGACTATCTGAACTAGTTTTGACATTGAATGATTTTTCTTTCAATGATACATATTATAAACAAAATAAACAGTGTAGTTATGGGTACCAAGATGGGGCCATCATTCGCCAACCAGTTTCTTTTCTATTTATGATTGACTCATGTCTGTGGTTAAATATTTCTAAAATTTCGTTCACAACGCTAGCTGCTTCAGAATCCTGGATCTCCGTCACTCATTTACTTGTTATTATTATTTGATTTTTAAAGAAACTTTTCAATATAATTGAAACTTTAATTTTTGATTATTGTTTTTATTTATAATGATATGTATATATGTATATTAATAGTATCTTACTTTTAAAATAATATTCATTTGCCTGTAATTAGATCTGTTGTATGACGCTTATTTTGACTGTTCTGTGTTTGATAATTCTTATGGTATCAAACCCTTTGTTTCATCAGAGTTTGTCCCCCGGTGGGACAGTGGGAAGTCTAAGGACTTGCAACGCTAAAATCCGGGGTTCTGTTACCCGCGGTGGACACAGTAGATAGCCCGGTGTGTCTTTGCTCTAAAACAAACAAACAACTAAAGTTTAAAATGAACAAAGGAGAGCCGTCTCAGCCCGAAAGTTGTGGACATTAAAACATCCATTTAACGTCAGTCAATTTTTGTGGTATAACTTTTCCCCCATATTTTGTTTTCGATTTCTTCTTACCACAGCAGTCTTTAGCTGAATTTTTTAACCTACCAGTTCATATAAAACTTAGCTAATATATCGACGCAACTCCGAAAAAGGTCTACACGAAGTTCACAGCTCTTACCATTATAAGCGAAAGTGATAAAACAAATTACTAGGTATTAATAAAACTATGTGCACTGTAGTAGTAAAACAATGTACGCGGTGGTAATAAAACAATATCCACGGTAATAATAAAACACTTCACACTAGACTAATAAAACAATGTACACGACAGTCATAAAACAATGTACACTACAGTAATAAAATAATGCACAAGGTAGTTGTAAAATAACGTATACGACAGTAATAAAACAATGCACACAGTGGTAGTAAAGCAACGTATACATTAGTAATAAAACAATGTACACGACAGTCAGAAAACAATCAATGCATGCGGTTGTAGTAAAACAATGCGCACGGTAGTAGTAGTAGTACAACAATGTACACAACAGTAATAAAACAGTAGTCGTGGTAGTAATAAAACAATGTACAGTACAATCACAAAACAATGGTACGCGGTATAAATAAGACACTGAACTGGGTGAGATCTAATCTGAGGTAGTCAGAGCCTTAAAGATTTCGGTTTTAATGAATTTGCATATATACTTTTAATGATAACTTAACAACATAAAAGATAGTCATATTTATGTACAACCAGTTTTGCCCGTCCCCTCAAAAAATGGCGGTTTGAAGTTTTGAAAAACTCCTTGGGAGCCCCGCCCTCTCTCCAGCGATCTTTGTTCACGAAACTTCCCCCTTTATCATAAAATAAAACCGTACGTTGAGAAAAAAAAAAGCAATTTTCAACTACACTCCGAAAAGTTCAAAATGGTGCAGCGTAAGTTAAAAATGGTTCATAATATAAACCATTACGTCACGCACAGACAAAATGAAAACTGACTTTTATGTATATTAGGCTTTAATTAGCGTAAAAACACTAGTATCACGCAAAAGTTCGTGACTTTTAGATAACTTTAAGAAATTTCATATCAAAATCTTAGTTAAATTAATATTTTTTTTTACTTTTCAGTTTGTTCTATGACTATAAGTATTATGACTATATGAAGAATCTTTCCAAGTCATTTCTAATGTTAAAAAGCGCTATAGAAGAAATTGGAAAAGTTTTTCGGCATTTTGTTATTTGATACAAAAGCTGAATTGAAGCCAGCTCTCGTCAAAAGTATTATACACAATATCAGGCGACAGTTTTGTTGCTCAGCTGCACAGACGAATGGAGCGTTACCCGAAGTGTTATATATATATATTCGATATTTGTCCAAGTTTTCTGAATGATAAAAACTATGAATTCGAATTGCAAGGTATTTAATGGTTTCATGAAAGAATTGTTAACCTACCAGTTCTTTAACAAAAGGAGCCACCATTGATCCAAAACGGGCGCACATTGAGCTCGACCCAACCCCAACATTTCGCACAACAGTTGGGAATAGTTCAACAGAGTATATATATAAAATACTAAATGAAGCGGAGACGCAAAATTTTCCAAACATGGTCAGGGTTATCAACAACCAGTGGAGATCTGTTGAGAAAAGGGAAAATAACTTAAATTCGCAATTATTTATGTACGGAGGCACACTATTATAACATAATAGTAAATTGACAAAAAAATATTGATAAACATAATGAAGTGGTCTATTTTGGTGGGAAGATATTACATATTTGGACAGAATTTTTTTTCTCTTACACCAACCCAAAGCTAAAAAAAAAATGTTTTGAAACAATAGAAATCATCAAATTAGACGATCTTTCACTAAACCGTAACAATGGCTCTAGCAACATCAATTAAATTTGGCTGAATATTTTCCCTTAGCTTTCGCAACACACTTAACCAGTCGTGACCTTGTCTTTAGCTATAATCCTGTTACTAGGTTACAACATTCCATAACATTAAACCTTTACGTCTTTTGTCTTTGCACTTGTATATAAACTTTTTTATTCACGCTGACGAAGAACCCATTTGAAATAAATATATAAATCTAATAGAGATGGCTGGTATGTGCATTAGAAACTTTTATTTAAAAACACAAAAGAAGTAACAATGTTTCGATCTCCTTGGTTCATCTTCAGGTTAAGCTATCTCTACTATATATATATAAACTGTTTATGTTTAGCTTTAGATCAAACCTGAAGAAGGCAGACCAATATTCTGTTGAAACACGTAATATGTTCCTCTCAAAATAAACCATTTCATTGTGCTTATAAATCGTTGTTTCTCAAATTACTATTAGCTTGCAATTAGTTGTTACATAATACAGCAAAATATAAAATTGCAATGTGAGCAAAAATATACTAATTATTTAATCAAACTATTGTGTTGAAATTTCCTTATCATTTAAGCCCAATAAAGAAAATTCAATCTCTTGTTGATGAGATGCCTTTGTCTCACAACAGGTATGACTTTTTTCTGCTACGCGATTGTATTTGTTTTTTGAATGTGTCAAAATGTTTAGCTAAATCAACAAAACTTTAGTTAAAATCCTGCTAATGTAATATGATAAAAAGTTGATTTATAAAGGGATGACAAAACAACTTAATCCTTCCAAGAGTTGACTTACTAATACACAGGATGACAAAACAACTTAATCCTTCTAAGAGTTGACATATTAGTACACAGGGTGAAAAAAACAAAACACTTAATCCTTCCAAGAGTTGACTTACTAATACACAGGATGAAAAACACACTTTATCCTTCCAAGAGTTGACACATTAGTACACAGGATGACAAAACACTTAATCCTTCCAAGAGTTGACTTACTCATACACAGGATGACAAAACAACTTAATCCTTCTAAGAGTTGACATATTAGTACACAGGATGAAAAACACACTTTATCCTTCCCAGAGTTGACTTATTAATACACAGGATGAAAAAAAAGCACATTTAACTCTTCCAAGAGTTGACTTCAGGGCGATAAAGAATACCTAATCCTCCAAAGCGCTGACTTATGTATATTTAGTTCATAGGGTGACAAAACAACCCAGTCCTTGAAAGATTTGACTTACTATTACACAGTACTATGAAGGATTATATGTTCTTTGTCACCCTGTATATTAATCAGAAATTTCAAAACCTTGTTGTACTTTGTCGCACTAAGGTCAACGCTTTTAAATATTAGATTGTTCTGCGTATTAGTAGGTCAATAGTTTAAGGTTTAGGTGTTCTCTGTCATATTGTGTATTAGTAGGTCAGTCGATTAAAATATTAGGTGTTCTCTGTCAACTTGTGTATTAGTAGGTCAATAGTTTAAGGTTTATGCGTTCTCTGTCATATTGTGTATTAGTAGGTCAGTAGATTAAAAGATTAGGTGTCCTCTGTCACCTTGTTTAAAGGATTAGGTGTTCTTTGTCACCTTGATATTAGTTGGTCAATAGATTAAACTATTAAGTTTCTCTGTCACTTTGTGTATTAGTAGGTCAATAGATTAAAGGATTAGGTTAGGTTTATCTGTCACCTTGTGTATTAGTAATTCAATAGATTAAAGAATTGGGTTTCTCTGTCAGCTTAACAAGGTAACAGAGAACGAATGCCTAATTTTTCAAAGCGTTGACTTACTAGTACAGAGGATGACAAAACTACCTATTTCTCATCAGAATCTGTTTGATAAATTCTTGTTTATAATTATCATAAAATAAATGATCAGCATGGTGCAATTTTCATTGAAAACTCGGTTAATTAAAGTTATTAAATTCGTACGTGTTTCATGTGTCTATTTTCGCTTTAAATAACAATAAAACATTAGAGCATAAAACATTTAGAATATGTACCGTTTCTTACCTTCGAAGCATAAAAACGAATATATTGATTTTTAAATAAAAACATGGTAAAACGTAGAAGGGATAGAAAATATATAACTTACAATTTGGAACTAGAAAGGTAAACACACAGGCAAGCCCACCAGAGACCATTAACGCCATTAAAGGTATACGACGGCCAAGGTGCTTGATTGAAAACATTACTGTAATGGCGGCTGGATACTCAGTTATACCAGCGATGAAGAAATTGATGTATGGATTCCCTCCCAAGTCATTTGTCCTCAATGAGAGCCCGTAAAAGGCAAAGGAAACCACAAACCTGCAAAAACCGTAAAAAAAAGTGAATTTCTAATATTCATTTTCTCCATTGAAGAATCTTTAGAAATATTCTTCTGTAATTAAAACTGAAGACTAAGCACGCTTAGCTGGTTTGGATAGCTTTACGAACTTAAGAACTGTTTTAAGTTAAAAAAAAAAGACGAGTTTTACTAAATTTTACGAAATTTTTCGAACCAAATTTTTAAGGTGAAAAATCGTACAATTTTACATTATCTACCTATAGTCACAGAATATATTCTGAGCAATAAAGTGTAATATATGAAAATAGTAAATACGAGAGGAGTAGTCATGTCATCTGAGCTGACAGTATTGGCGAAACAAATAACATTTTCTGCATGTATATCTAATGAAAGATTATGGCCTTTATATATTCAGCACTGTATTTGAAACTAAAACACACGAAACTTAATAAACTGTAGCAGTTTCAAGGCCCATAAATGAAGGAGTTGCTTATTTATGCCTCAACAAATACCACAAATGAGACCCAAAAATACAATGAAAAATCTCAACAAATTAAGCTCAACAAACACAAAATATCAGGCTCAACAAATCAGATTAAACAATTACGTGAAATTAGGCTTTAAAGATAAACTAAACCTAAATCCCAATTACTTGCTTAGAAATTACATAACTAATTCGACTTGTCATGTTCTCTGAAATATGATTAAAACGGCAGTCTGTTAAAAACTGAGTCAAATAAATGACAAATGACTCCAACTATCCTTCTCCTCTGAAACTCCGTTAGCTCTTTCCGTGTACTCATCGTTCGGCGTACAAGTTCGAAATGACTTCCGAGCGAACCGCTGATCACCTTTATAGGCCAAACTATTTGCAACTTTCGTCGTCACACCCATTTTCCTGCAATCAGAGGTGTGTCCCATGACTTTTGGTAGGATAGTGTAGTACTTATATCAACTGTATATTAACGTCCATTTATTGAATGGTCACCTGTAACATATCATTCAAATGTACTGGCAACTCTGCTGTCAGTAATTTTAACCGCAATGTCATGGCCAGTTCATTACAATGGTGAGGATATTATGTAGTGGTTGAAAAGTAAGATGATTAATGTTAAAGTGGTCAGGATATAAAAGTTGACAAGTAAGATTAAAAAGATGATCAAGATATATCATAATGGTTAAGAAGTAAGATGATAAAGGTAGTAAGGATATGACATAACGGTTGAGAAGTAAGATGATATAGGTGATCCGGACATAATGTAATACTTACGAATATGCAATTAAGTTAAGAGAACAACATACCAGGTGAAGAAAATGTTCAAACTTTTCTTTCTCATGTTAGAAGTCTTTAGCAAATCAAGGAAAGTAGGGTGACGAAACTTCTTAGTCTCTTCTCTCTACGAAGATAAAATATGACGTAATTTATTTCTAAACAGCATAACTGTACGTAGTGCATGATAATCTACATGTTTGTAAATATTACAACTTTAGATTATCTTCAATAAGAAACACTACCTTTCTCTATGTTTTTGATAAACATAGGTATTAGGTATTGATATTTACAAGTGTAAAACAAACATATATTATATATATAGACACACACACACACCAAGAAAAGTTGAACATCATGGTTTGAAAACACTCAGACCATAAGTGGAGATATACAATTTACATAACATAACATGTACAAGCATCATTTTTCAGAATTGAGTCCGTGCTAAAGTAGTCCTACTTTCTTGGTCATAGTTCATAAAAAGGTCCTTTTTTTAGTCTCACTCTGTTGACGTTAGTTTAATGTTGTTCTACTGTGCTTAAGTAGGTAGTCTTTAGACACTTAAAATTGAAACAAGCTTTCGTAAAGACCAAAATGCCATTTTATTTGACAAACAAATATATATTGAGATCCCACTAACATCAATTTCATCTCATAATTTAATCATTCATTCTCCGGCATATCTCTGGAGTTAATAGTTTTATCAAACTCATAAAAAACAGATTTTATTCAATAAAGGTTTATTACGTTTACTTTTTGTATTACATGATTACAAAACCTTATAAAGGCAATGCCTATCAGTTTTTTTTTTTTTGCAGTTTGTCCCAATTTTTATGCACCATTTTTTCCCCTAATATTTCCAATAATTTATCGTAAGTCTATATTCGTAGGTACCTTTACTTCCTTTCTCTTGAGATTCTGTACAATTTCTTTTATGTTGGTTACGTCTTTATGGTTAAGTCTCATAGCTGTTTCAATTTCTTTCTCAGCCTGTTCGACCTTCCCGTGAGTCAATAACCAACGAGGGGATTCTGGGAGAAGCCTGAAGAAAGATCATAGAATATTGTGACTCTGAATCCTCAAAAATATAACAGTTCAGTTTAGAATTAAAAAGAAATGTTATGTACATTTTTAATGATATACATATGTTATTTTATTCGAATACGTGCTCCTATTTAAAAAGCAAGGTCTATGTGATGTAAATATTGAAACAAATTCACACGAAAACATGAATATGTAATGTTATATACACATGTATATATATATAAAGCTGCAACGCATGTACGTGGGAGAAGTTTTCCACACTGGGGCTCCTGAGAACCAGAGTTTGTAAAATAATTAATGGTGCATTGCTTTAAAATTATTTCAATCATTTTTTCTTCACTTTTGTAAGCACCCCGCCTCAAAATTAATATTATATGGTCAGTCACCATTTCGAGGTTATTTTGTTGAAATACATTTGAGATTGATTTAGAGAGTTTTTCATTATTCTAATTATGCGTAAAAGATTGAACTTTTCAAACAATACTACCCACCACCAATGAATGGACAAAACTATCCACGGGACTGTTAGTGTCAGTTGCAAAGTAAACCAATCTCTCACAAACCAAGCTATTCCTGGTAGTATAATGTAGCCAGTGGTCCAGCATAGCATGAAGACAATTCCCATCACACTGCGATACTCTGGTCCAATCACTTCCATAACTATACACAAAATAAATGAGTCACTTCAAACACATTTTTCTGAAACAAAACTGTGACTCTTAAGTACATAGGTAAGCTAGATTAAAAGTAGGCTAGTTCGTCAAACGTTTTGTTAAGAATTGGTTGGGTTAAGGCTAAGTTAATTATTGATAGATATTAACAGTTATCCACGTTTCCTTAAATATGGAAATTCAGAGAATTATAGCTAATCTATGATTTAAATATACATTTATTCATCAGATTGAGCCTAACTGATTAGTATTTATATAAAACAAATGTTGCTATGATTACCGCCTTGTGAGAGCATAGTGAGTAATATTTTTAACATAGAATACTTTAAATATAAATACATTTATTAAATACAGCATTAAGGATAAAACATACATAAAACAAAAGCTGTTGTGACTGCTCCAGAAGCTCCAAATCCAACAAAGTATCGAAGTGCGGCAAACATGGCAAACGATGTAGAAAACGAACACGCCAAAGCAGAGGCAAAGAAGATGGCGACATTTATTAGTATAATGGGACGACGACCAAACCTGAAACATGAAAAAAAAATCGATTTGTGTTAAGGTGAGCAACAGATTAATGTACTAGACACTAAACGATGACAATATCTTATTAAACAAAAGGTTAAAGCTGAATCAGTGACTTGTTTTAAGTACAATGATAAGTTTTATCAACATTCCAATTCTCCATAAGACATTAAACAGCGTTGGAATACTACATAAATATAATAAGTTAGGTTTACAATAAAAACTATGTTTTTAACATTTTATTAACTGCTAGACTTTGAAAGATTAGCTTCAGTATGCAAAGTTTTGAAGCTAGAATTTTAAGTTTCTTTGAAATTAATTTAACTTTGATGGATTGCATGAAATGTGATAGTTATACTTAGCATAAATGTTTTGTCATAGTTTAGAAATGTTATCCAAGTTGTGGGAGCTGTTGTACTGAAAGCAAATAAAATGTTCGTTATTTGACTTCCAATGCTAGCTTACAAAAAATATAAGCAACACCTTTAATTCCTATCTGTTCGTTAAAAAAAAAAGCTGGGCGTGGTTCCGTGATTAGTGTGCTCAGAGTGTGAATCTGAAGATTCATGGTCTGCTGCTCGTTACCGTAAAAAGCGATCTGCACCGCTTGTGCCATAAGAATGACAACAAAATTCTACTTTTCGATCATACAAGAACTGACAGTGAAAAAAGACCTGTTGATTAACTGCCTTCCCTCTAGCGTATCAGTTTAAACTTATGGACGGCTATGCATAAGTAGCTCCACGTAGCTTTGCGCGAAATTATAAAACAAAAACCGTTCTTAAAATAAGCACCCTATAAAAAGCAGAAACCTTTAGCTGTAAGTTTCACATTCTAGTTATCTAGTACATCTTATGCAAACATCTTAAGTTTTTTTTAACTTTTGATCTATTAAATTATTTTATTAATGGGTTATTAACAAAATATTCACTTTACTTGAATTATACGACTAACATCTGAATCAAATGATATAATAAATAACATCAATAATTTAGTAATCACTTTTTTATTTTCAATTCACCATTTACGCTCTTGCCAACTTCAAATAACATCATTGTTAAACTGTGAGGATACATAACTTTATCGATATATATTTTAAAAGAGTGAAATGGTAGTTTCAAACTAATTTAGTTGTGTTACTAATTAGTTTCATCATGTAAAAAAAATTGCTTGCCATGGAAAAAGAGTTTGGAAATCTTTGCAAAATGTAACCCGAGGTTCGTTTGCATATGCCTAGTGGAGATGGAAAATATGTTTATAATGTAGCCAAGTAGTCAAATAAAGATGTCAGAAAAGCATCAAGTCATGTCTATAACTCCTTCGAAGTGCTAAAACAGAACTAATGATATGCAGTGACGTGCATTTTAATTTATATTTTAAACAAGGGATGTTTAAAACATACTCTGTTGTTTAAATATTCACTAAATATTTTATGTACATTTAGCCGATAGGTGTGAGCTAGCAGTTTATGATTGGTCCATAATTGCAAGTCCAGACTTCAGTTTTCGAGTTTACTTGAAAGGAAAATTTCCCTTAAAACATTCAAAAATTTTAGTGCTAAGCAACACATATAAATAATCCCATTAGCAAATTATTCATTCAGGAATTGGTAATTAGTAAACAGCTGGAAGTGATGAATGTTTTTGTATATTTTCTTGTAAGAGTGCTAGTGAATTTACAATGTACTGTTTCATAATCAGCAAGATAGGCTTAGCGTGGAGAACTTATTTTCCCTGACCAAAGTAGGTCTGGTTTAGAATGTGTATTTTAATTTAACACGTTACCAGATCGGATGATGTTCACAAGGTTGAACTTAATTTCAGTCTTATATTTGGCTTACAAATAAATGAGTAAACAAATGTACAATATTTAATCTTTTTTTTTTACAGTAAATCACAGTATATATTTATTCGAGAAATCTTGGAGCCATCTATCAGTTCAAATAAAAAACAGTGAAAAACCATCTCTTATAACAGTTAATTAAAAAAAAAAATTACTCGTGATACCTGTCAGCAAGTTGTCCAGATAAAAATACAGCACTCAGAAAACCACTCATGTACACAGACGTGCTTAATGAAGTCAACCACTCATTGCTGCAGACTAGGTCCCACTGTTAAGGAAAAACATATTTTAAAAGGAAAATATTTAATTCAGGTTATTATTATTATATTTTGATAACAACTGTAATAATAACAGATATTATTATAACGCTGAATAAAGATTTGCACTCACATTCTAAAATAGTAAATTTTATGTAAAATTCAAATGTAAGCTGTTTTTTGCGGATCATCATTTAAGATAATAAAATTCTATGAAATGTAAATACAAAAACCACTATTTGTTGATCATTATTTACCAAAAAATATTTATAAAATTCAAGTGTAAGCCGCAAGATACTTTTCGTCATTTACAATAGTAAATTTTGTGAAAAATTTCAATTGCAAGGCCTGACTTGGCCCAGTGGTTAGAACACTCGACTCGCAATCTGCGGAGGGTCGTGGGTTCGAATTCCTGTCACCAAACATGTTCGCTCTTTCAGACGTGAGGGCATTATAACGTGAAGATCAATCCCACTATTGTTTGTAGAAGAGTAGCCCAAGAATTGGCGGTGAGTGGCGTTGACTAGCTGCCTTCTCTTTAGTCTATTACTGCTAAATTAGAGACGGCTAGCACAGTCCTTTAGTACTTCTGAGCTCTGAGCGAAGCTAAGAAGAATAAAACCATTAATATGCAAGTAATTCGTTTTTGCTTCTTTGTTTAATCACATTGAGCTATCTGCTGTGTCCACCGTGGGGAATCGAACCCCAAATTTTAGTGTTGTAAGTCTATAGACTTACCGCTGTTCCATTGGGAGACCATTACTTTTTTTATCGTCACTCAAAGTAATACAATTTGTGCATCTAAAACAATGTCAAATTAAAGTGGAAATCACTTAATTATATTAATACTATTATCAATCAATCAATCAGAAGTCATAAACTTTGAATTTTGTGACGGATTTATTATTATATGTTTATTTTAATATCGATGTTTGCTTGAATTAAATTTATATTTACAAGTGTACATAACTTATACAGATAAATATATATTGCAAAACT
>NW_013665768.1:23100-38260 GCF_000517525.1 Limulus polyphemus
GTGTAGCTTTGTATTGTTACATAATTTGAATTTTTCTAGAAACTCTCCACACGCCTATGCATATAGCCAATGCAATGCACCAAACAAAAAGAGAGAGTATCTATTATTAGTTTGCTATAATCAGTGTGCTATAAACTTTGGAAGCTATAACTGTGATTGTTATAACGCTTATCAATCGGAAAACTTCAGATACTTGACCAAAAGCATTTACAAAGTTCGAACATTAGAACTCATTTAACCTCAGTGGATTCTCATTGAACATTAGTATTTTTATGAAAACATTGTATAACTTCATCGTGGAAAAACTCGGTGTATGTGGCTGGTGAATAACAAAAGACAAAGCTAGCTAGCTCCCCGTTAAGCGAATTGTACCTACATCAACTCGAAATTAACTGGCTTATCGTGAACCCTCGGTAAGATATCGAAGAAGTTCCAGTTTGTGAAACTTTTGTTTATAAATCATTGTCTGTAACAACTACTTGTAATAACTGTTATTATAAATTGTATTGTTGTCTGTATATTAAAACGTATTTGTGTAAAAAAAAAGAAAACCGTGTGTATCAATCTTTATGGGAAATATCATAAACTGACTGTATATCGGCTTTTACTTAACTGCTAAATTCAAAACACAATTTATTTGACTCAGTTTTAACCCATTTGAAATTATAATACGTAACAATTTGTACACTTGACGTTGTAGGTTTTCAATTAATGAATCAATAGCAATATTTGGTTTCAAGCAGATCGAATGAGAGTATTTTTCGAGTCCTTATGCTTGAATTTGGCGTTAAGTTAAATCTTAATTATTTATTTTTTCAAAAGACTTTCTTAAAATGGTCTATTATCCTAATATGTATCTAGTAATAAAGCATTTTATTAAATCACGTCTGTATTGATTGCAGAGGGTTGATAACGTAATATTCAAACTATCTTGGAGCTTTAACACGTTCGTACAGTACATGTCGTCACATCTGGTCATGATGACCGTTATCTTGGTAAAAACTCCTTCACGAAACTGTCATGCCCAAAGGACACCACTGCTCTTATTTGCTTTCCATAATTCATCTAGTGTACGAGGACAACGGTCTCTCAGCGAGCATTTAAACACTCCAATCACACAGAAATCTATATATGTTGCATCTGACAACTTCACCATGGAATAACACGAATACTCGTTTTATTCTCCAGCTGCTTTAGGTATGCGACGGTTTAGCAGAAGATATGACTGAAAGCCTTATCTTGGTGAACCTATACCTTGTTGGCCTCATTTCCTGATGGAGATCCTCTATATTAACTACAAGGGAGTCTTCGAAATTCTAAATTCATGAATTGAATACAACTTTATGACTTGAATATATGAATATTTTATGTAGGAAAGAGTTGCTACATTCCATTCTCAAAGCAATCATTATTTGGTGGCATTACACTATACATGTATGCTAAGGAATGGGAAAATTTTGTTACACTGCGACGTTATATTGGTTGTGGAGGTCATGTGACTTGCTGAGTTGCGTATTTAAAATCTTTTATAATGTACTTACCCCGTATACATTTACGCTGAAATAAAAAACTGTAAAAGTTAGTAAGTTTGTTATATGTATTTTGGACAAGAAAAGCAGTAATTAGATGTTTATCTGTAAAAACATCTACGCTTACATCATAATTGAAAAAAATATCCATTGTAATCTTCATCAGCAAGCTTTCGAGGCTCTAACAGGATATACATTTTAAAAATGTATACTGTCTTTGAGTCAGTTATATTCTGTTTTATCACAAGTTAAATGAAAACTATCGTCGAACCTACTGTTATTGATATAAAAGGACAACCAAACCAGTTGGTCAAGTATAATAAAGAAACCGTCAACTATAAATAATAACAAAGATGCCCTAACTACAGTCCATAGTCTTGATTCAAGAAATCATTTAAACAAAACAAAAACCTTTGGTGTCACCTTTTACGTTATGTCTTCATTAGCTACAGAAATTCCAGCTGAAATAACTGTTAATAAGATTTATAAGTTTACCAGATATCAAACTTAAAACCTCTTATCACACTGTTTTTAATATATTTTTTTGTAGGACGAAACCTTCAAAGGCATGGTAGTCAGGACACTCGACTCGCAATCTGAGGGTGGCGGGTTCGAATCTCGTCCCCTTTCAGCCATGGGGGCGTTATATTATGTGACGGTAAATCTCACTAGTCGTTGATAAGTAGTAGCTCAAGAGTTGGCGGTGGGTGATGTTGACTAGTTGCCTTCCCTTTAGTCTATTACTTCAAAATTAAGAACTGCTAACGGAGATAGCCCTCGAGTAGCTTTGTGCAAAATTCAAAAACAAACAAACTCATTGACTATTCTATAAGCTACTCACCAATATCAGTTAAATTGTATCTGTTTTGTTATGAAACAAAATATGTAAATGTCAATGTACATAGAGATGATATTACCTATAGCGTTACATATGTATAGATGGTTTGGCAAGGTGACATAAAGAAATTTAATTCAGTTTTACAGGATAGTTATCCAGAGGAACTAATACTGAAAGAAGTAATTTCCAATGGTGAATTGAACTTTTGCACATTCAAATTTTATGTCAAGATACTATGCTGTTAAAAGTTATTTTCGACCCCCCCCCCCAAAAAAATAGAACCATTTTACCTTATTTATCGCTCTAATTTTCAGTGGATGTTGTCAATTTACTCAATGTAAATAGACCTTGAAAGTAGTACTGAATATTCCTGTCGTCTGACTGATGTAAACATTATTTGTCAAAAGTTGAGAAATAAATGTTTTTATTAAAAGTAAAATATGTGTAGAGAAGTTTTATAGACAACTTTTAAATATCTTCTGTTTGTTTGTTTCAGATAATCGCACAAAACTACACAAGGGCTACCTGTGCTAGTTAACCCTAATTTTGAACGAAATACTAAGAGGACGACAGTTATACAACAACATTTACTGCCAGTTATTTGGCTACATTAATCAAATAGTGGGATTTGACAGTTACTCATACAACGCATGAGGGCCCAAATTTTGAGGAAACAGGACGTGAACCTAGGATCGTCGATATGCTAGTCACTATCTCACGTTTGGCCTCCTTTCAAGTATATATGATAAAACGACACTCTTTACTTGCATATAGTAGAACTTAGGAAATTCCCGTTGGTCATTTTAGAGTTTTACACTAGCCTGCTATTTAGGCTCGCCCATGTCATGTTCTTTTCAAAAAAGCTCGCATGTTTTTATTCCTCAACGTCAGCTTACTATTTCATTTTTATCCAGCTCTACACGTTTCAGGTTTCACAAAACTTTTATCGTGTAGTTTACTAACAATTTCACCTTAAGTAATGAATCGTCTTTATGTGATTCCACTTGGCCTACTTTAACATTTATTCGTTTAAGACTTGATAAGTCGTTTTAAGCCAAGTTCTTAACCATTATAGGCCTCACATTAGCATAAAAACTCTGCTAATACTGACATGTAACTTGATTACTCGTTTTTATCCAAATTGCTTCCACTTTTTTTAGATGTAACATACCATCCAGTGGCCAACAAGATCAAGAGCTTATAACGCTGAACTCGGAGTGAGCACAGTGAGCACAACCATAGTCCATTTTGCAACTAGGTGTTTAACTACAAACAAACAGAAGTATCTAAAGTCCGTTATCAGATCGTCCTCCGACAACCTACTGCAGTAGATCATGACTAACAGACACTAGGATGATGTGGATTTGAGCACTGTCTCCTGTGCAGATTTTAAAGAAACGTTACCGCAGTTTTATCCCATTCAGTCGATCAATCTTATTTTTTCATTAAATTAACCAGAAACAGATATTTCTGAAATAGATAACAATTTTGTTAAAACCCTAAAAAGTATGCCACTCGTATTTAATGCCTCAGAGAAGGCTTGAACTTGTAGATATTTTATATATAAACTTTTATAATGTAAACCTATTGTTTATTTGGTAAAATTTATAAACAGTGTATGAAATAATGTCAGATATATTACGTTTAATTTGATTTCATTTTTTATATATTATACATAATACATTCATTTTGAGCACCTTTTTTTAAATTAATAATTGATGTTTTGATCAATTAAAAATCGGTGATTTGCGATATGTATTCAGAGATTCAATTCATAAGGGGTAAGGAATTGATAATTTAGAAAGGACATTCTCGTTATACCTGAGCTTGAGTTGAGACCTTATTTTCTACAAAATGCATATATTTACGTATAATAACATCAAGAAACAACAATATCTCAACGTCATGCAGTATATTATACATTAGAAGAACACAAATAATTAAATATTCGAACACCAGCTTCATTGTACGTATAAGATCATATTTTATAACATTTTGTTTCCCTTAAAACGTGCACAATGGAATATGTAGTTATATGTTGGTTTTCGTCTTGTCTTACATACTCAATGTCTCTATAATTAACGAACTCATTAATATATTACATCAGGTATATGTATTAATATGTATAGGTATTAATATATTACATTCAGTTTTATCATTTTAACTTCTGATACTAATTAATTGAAACTAAGCTATCATGGCTCAAGTATCATGGGCTCAAGTCTAGAAGTTTAACGTTAAGCTTATTTTTGTACTTAGTTTACTATAGTTAAATATTGTTTACTAAAAAAATATTACCTCATCTATGATTGTAGACTTATAAAGAGAGCGATCATACTCCCAGGAGCTGCATCTAACAACCGAGTCTTCTTCCTCCATGCTTGAGTTGTTAAAGTTTTTATACATTAAACAATGACTGTAGGTGACGTTATCATTCGTTTTTGAATCTAATGGAATAGCTAAAGCCTTCCATTGATCGTTGGTAATATTTGAATATTTTTCAGGACGTTTGCACCAATAGTCAATATTTGGAGCAAAAAACACAATCCCCATAACATGCCAAACATGAGGTATAAATAAACAAGAGGATAATAAAAGTATTCTTGTTTGCCATGGTCCGAAATGTCCTACTACGTCCACTAATTCTTTAGTATTTTCAGGTTTCTTATCATTGAGGTCGGCCATCTTCCTAGAAAAATACTAACACGTGATACCATTAGAAATAAAAACGAAAAGGAAAATTCAATACAATAATAAACTTGTATGGTAGAATAGTAGCAAAATCCTATGAACTTAATATTTCTGTAGCGACTTAAACACTTGATATCATACGTACGGTAGTACTTATAGTAGGAACGGAGCGGATACACAATACATGCAATACAAACTATTTACTCCAAAACACCTTTAACAACCAAATAATAAACATTCAAAAGTATTTGAAAGACACCCTTGGGTGATAAACAAATCACATACAAAATTACAAGACACAGAACCATTTGAGAAAGTCAGCAGAGTAGATACAAAAAATTCACAAAACCACAAATTTCTCAATCTCACCTGTCTGACGGACATTGTTGAACGCTTCTAGCTGTGTAGCAAACAGGCTTACGTGCTAATGCTAACGTGAAGTAGTTGACTAAATTAATGAACTAATTTATCAATGTTTAGCATATGTACCCAACCACAATTCACACTACACCATCCAAATTACATTGCACATCATAGATTGTGCGCCATCACATTTACAGTGCACATGCACATCGCAATGTGTACACAAACCATAAGTAAAGAAAATGCGCGCCACACGCACACACATACACCATTATTTGCATATACCATAATATTACGGTGCACACTCACACTGATGATATACATACATGATATCAACACAAATGAATGAATGATGCATAAGATCATGTCACATTGTGTAAAAAAAAGTACATGAAGAAGTGGAAAAAATATTAAAAAAAAATTTGAAAGTGTAGGAATGGGTGCGCCAAAAATTGAGGAGACAAGGTAGGAATGGGCACTGTGTAACATAACTTCATCTGTACAACCTCACAAGGAATGTGTCCAGCATCCGGTCCATGCCTACTTCCTCTTTCTGTGTTTATGATATTATACAATTTTTGGGTACATATAAACGTGTATCTATGATTCTTAAACAGTAACGAATTCATGATGTCGATACACAGAAACCTCATAGGATTTTTTATCTTTGCATTTTAATCAATCTATATAGTTAATGTACGAAATCCTGTTGCCTTCTCATGCAACAGCAAAAATAGGGACAAATATCTGATTCTTCTGGTGTCGTACAAACAGACTTTACAGTACACTTATTTCTTCCAATAATTCGCTTCACAGAAACCTCTAGACATGTAAGATAATCATAACTAAGTTTGATAAGTTTAGTCCACCTGGCTTATTGTATACAGGATAGAAAAAATAAACGAAGTATACATGGACAGGATATTGGATACGCCCTCTTGTGAGGTTGTACAGAGGCTGGTTTGTTACAAAATGCCCATTCTTACCTTGCTTTCTCACTTTTCGGTGCACATATTACTACACGTTCAGTTTTTTTTAAAATATATTTTTCCCACTTGATTAATATAAAAATACTATTAAAATGGTTTAGAGTATGCAAACTGACAGTCACTTTACCGGAAAAGCTTAGTTTTGTTGCACGAGTTAGCATCTGAGCTTATTACCATAAAAAATTAAATAATCCGTAAATGTTCCATATAGAGAGCCTATTTTAATGTTACTAGTTTTGAAAGGTAGCGTGAGAAAATACTTCTGTTTTAATAGAATATTTTTTCACGTGTTATTATTCTGTATCCATTTATAGATGTAAAAGGTTGAGGAGGGAGGAGTCTATTCCTTCCTGAAGAAGCAATGTTCATATTGGTGATGATGATAATACTAATATTCATATTGGTGATGATGATAATAATGCATACTTTGTAAATATAGGACTTTCTCCAAGTTCAGGCCATTTGTCGTATTTATGGCGTCGTTAATGTATCAGCAACTAGGGTGCATTTGTTTATGAGATTTTTGTCATTTTCATTATTTGGAATGTTGGATGAATGTTTATAAGTATACTTATGTTTCATGTATTGGTAAGATCATATATTTATGTTATTTGCAAGTAAGAACTTATTTCCTTTCAATTTAAATGTGTTTTCGTTAAATCTTATTAGTTATTATGCTTTAGGTATTTTTCAAGTTACTAATAAACTGGTAAGAATTAAAGTTTTGTAGATTTAGTAATAATACAAATATGGTTGAACTCCTTGAAATACTATTGAGTTTGCGCCACAAATATTAACAGCAAAAATATTTAGAGTAAGAATATCAAATTGAAGTTTGAATGTAACTAACTTTCATAGGTTTTAGTGTTTGATATATTTATCTATAACGTTTAGTACTTCTAGTAAATGTTTATACAAGATCTTCATTAAATTGTTCGTTATTATTTTAATTAATTAAACAATCTAAATTCTTAACAATATGACATTAGAAGATAATATTCAAGCTTTGGAGCAGCTAGTACAACAGCTAAGCCTACTTTATAGTGAAGAACCCATGGAATGTTAAGTAACATTATAACTCAAGCAGTAGAGCTGCTGCGAATAATAAAAGTAACCCAATATGTAATTCATTAAAGTTTGATAGAGGAGAAATTCGAACATTAAAAATCAAAATACAATTGTAATAAAATATGATAAAAACAGGATTATGAAATTTGGTAAATCAGATTATTTATAAATTAACCAGATATTACTTTAAGTAATACAAAAAATTAAGACGTGACTCCATAAAGCCCCCCACCCCGCAAAAACAACAAACAAACAAAGTTAAAAATTCAAAGATATCTGATAAAACGTAAGGAATAATTTATTTACATAAACATAATAAATATGTATAAGAACATCAGAAGATCACCAATAATTATTTTAAGGTGTTCCGAAAATACAAGGTTTCTGCAAAATGTTGTACATATTTTAAAACTTAATAATAATAGCTTTGGACTGAATCAAAAGATATTCCTTAAATTTCCTATCAACTAAAAAAAAGTTTTCACGAGTCTCTAAAATTTAGATCTTATAAGGTGTCTCATTAATTATGTGCGCTGGCTTATTTGTTGTCAAGATTGGCAGCTGTAAAACTATCATTATTTCATGAAAGGTTTATTCTATTTTTATTTACACTTAATTTTGTGGTCTGCGAGTCGAACCTGTTTATATATAAAAAAACATTTACTGAAATTGTTTGTTGTTTTGAAAACGGTTTACATATTTCAGTCAGCATTGTTTGTTTTGAATTTCGCGCAAAATTTAGCAGTGTAAGACTAGAGGGAAGGCAGCTAGTCATCACCACCCACCGCCAACTCTTGGGCTACTCTTTTATCTTGGCATGTGTGTAATGTTCAATCTTAAAAACTCACAATTTTTTAAAAAACAACGATTATTTTATACACAATTTTATAAAAATGAGATTGTTTCCAGTCTTCAAATTACTAAAATACAATAACTTACTGTACAGGATTGAAAAATTGTTAAAATGCTGATGAAACTGGAAAACAATCTCATACACTGTACATGTTTCGATGTATACTAGTGCGTCATCCTCAGAAGCGTAATGTTTTGCAAAAAATAACAGTTATTTATACAATTATCAAAACACCAATTTACATATTAAAGAATTTCACGCCATCTGCTGACAACATTTCCATCAGGTCTATCATCCTTATTTAATAATTTAAATTTACTTTTTTTACATTTAATTATCTCAATAGATTCACGTATGTTCATACCAATTAACTTTTTAGCCCAACCTGTACATTTATTTGGTATGAATATACGTGAATCTATTGAAATAATTAAATACAAAGAAAAGTAAATTTAAGTTGTTTTTTTCCAATTGTGAGTTTTTAAGATTCTGCTGTATGTAGAAATGAAGTTTGCAGTTCTCTTGAAAAAACAACTGCGACAAATGTTTTATGCACGGCCACCTGGTGAGCTCAATAACATTACAAGTGTTAACGAAACTTTAGTGTTCATGTTTATCAATGTGTTTAACAGGTGGCTAAGTAACCTATAAAAGTACTCTGAAGTTAACAGAGAGCATTTGTAGGTGCGTTAGTTTTTATTATTTATAAAGTTTCCAATGCTGACTGTGTTCCGGCATGGCCATGTGGTTAGGGCGCTCGCCTCGCATTTTGCGGGTCGCGAGTTCGAAACCCCGTCACACTAAACATGCTAGCCCTTTCAGCCGTGGAGGCGTTATAATGTGACGGTCAAACCTACTATTCGTTGTGCAGGCGAATGAATATGTAAACCTATATTTGAAATTAATTGCATAACTATAAATACATCAAGTAAATGATTATATTCACCTATCTTTGAACTGTTTACCTAACGGCGCTTACTTGCTAAAATACAGGATGTCTACAAATAGTTGTATTCGTTTTGAAACGAGATAACTTTGATACGAAACACGACATAGACCCGTAAAACTTTGTCATAGCTCAACATATTTTGGCCTAGTTAACATTCTATATTTTCTCAACAGAAGGTTCCATAATGGTAGCTGTTCAGGAAAAACTTTCAATATTCTGCTGTATTTAGAAAAAAAAACCACTGATCCACGCCTAGTTCGAGCCATAGCTACGTCATTTGTTTTATCATAAAGGATGTATGACCTCTGGAAACAAAATTAATGAATCTGTAAATAGGATACTTAGGAAAAGAAATGCAATTTTCAGCGCCATGCTGTATTTAGCTGTCTGGTATCTTCCTCAGGAATCTTAGCATAACAGGACTGGCACAGTAAATTTTACCATCAAACTTTAAATCTTGTATTTCTCATGAAAATTCAAAAAGTTCTTAATAATAATAATACGTTTCTTAAAATGTAAAAAAAAAACCCGTTACAGCCTTGATATTTCTCTGTCCGTAGCATCAGTTTTTGTTTCACCTTTATTTAAAACCGGTTTGGTTTGCTTGTTTTCAGATTTTCGCTCAAGGGCACATAAGGGCTGTATGTTCCTAATTTTGAACTGATAGACCAGAGGGAAAGTAAACGTCAACAGCAGTCAATGTTGATTTGTGGGTTACTCGAATAGTGGGAGTTTAACATCATTTTTATAACGCACCCTAATTATTTGCAGCAACGGGACAAGAACCACAGACTCTCGGATCCTTGCTAAATCAAGTATATGAAACATGAGCAATGACAGTTCTACGTCAGTTGATTCTAATAAAAATAAAACACACTTTTCTAGTTATAACCCTGTTTATAATCTGTGATGGAATTTCAATAAGACTTTTATGTGTAAACATATACTTATAGATGCGAAAACAATCAACAGCAAACATAATATGGTTGAACTATTGCAGTAACTAACTAAATATATAAATTCGATAGAAGATACTGACCTGATTTTTACGACCCTAGAAGAAAGCGATGCTGTAACGTTCGTTGATGCTCGGATATTTGGAAGATTTTAATGATGCACGTAATCCAGCGGTAGCAAAATTTACGATAAGCTATTACGTGCTGCCTCCTTCTGGCAGCCTTGAAACTAAGGAATCAACCCTATAGCACGTTAAGTGTACTATTGAATTTATGCACTTTACAACCAAACTTTAGATGCATATCAATGTAATTAATGATAAAACAATTTCATTGAGTATAGTTACTGTTTCAAATTTTGATGATATTATTCTAGTGGGGTCAGAGGGCTTCCAGAGTTATTAAAACCATCATTTACTGGAATCTCGGGTTAACCCGTCACGTTACGGTTAAGAAATCGCACAAAGTTCTCGAACTGAATGCTACAGCGGTGTGGTGTATTCCTCCTTTTTTTGACAAAGTAAGAGAGCTAATTAAGTGTAGTTTTTATTATATTTACTTAAGGACAACCATAAAAGAATCAATTCCAAGTGCTTGAAATTAATAAAATTTGAAGCTCTTTAATTCTCTTATCATATCGCATGAACATTTACATATATATTTTCCACACTTTAGGACCCATTTCTGAAAGCCTTGATTGCCTGTTTTCATCCTAAGTTGAATCAATAGGTTATTATAACTCCCAAAACCAGTCAGTGACAACACCTGGAGTTGTCAGATAAAATTAGCCTTGCAACCGGTACAATAATGTAAGTAAAGAAATTACATTTTGGAGAGAAAATTTGAATAATTTCTCCATGAATAGCTGTAGAAAAACAGACAAATATTATTTGTAGCAATATCTAGGACAATCCTTCCCATTTCACCTTTCATCTTCTCCTATTAACTGCCCCCCAGTGGCACAGTGGTATATCTGCGGACTTACAACGCTAGAAACCGGGTTTCGATACCCGTTATGGGCTGGTCACAGATAGCCCATTGTGTAGCTTTGTGCTTAACTTCAAACAAACCCATAACTAGGCTTTGTCCATCTACTGCATGATGTAGTTCTCTGTTAGATCTTTCCATTTTCTCCTATCCTTGGCTTTTTTTCCTTGATAACGGTTCTATGTTTCTTGTGGTATCATCTCTCTGCCGCAGACTTTGTCTTCCTCTTGATATTTTACCGCTCTTGTTCACCATACTTTTGTTCATATTGTCCACCTGCTGTCTGTTAATCTTATGGTATGTCCTGCCCATTTTTATTTGTTCGTTCCAATAAACATGATGATTTCTTTAACCTTTGTTTTTTCTCTGATTGTCTTGTTTGATATCTTTTCTTTTAATCTAATGTTAAGCATATATCTTCCCATCGCTCTTTGCGCGATTCTTAACTTGCCTAGTAATCAACAAGGTCTGATAGCCACAAGTCATTGTTGGCATAATGCACTGGTCAAATACTTTCCATTTAAGTGATATTGGTAGTCTTTTACCTGAGAATATTTTCCTGCATCTTTTGGTTTTTATTCTTGTAAAGCACCTCCTCCTACGTCGTATCTCTCGTTTTTAAGTTTTGGCCCGAATATTTGTACATTCTTGGCCAAAATGTTTGCATATTGTATAATAAATAATATCATTATTATTAATATGAATGTCACAAGAAAATGTTACCAAAACACACATAATGACGAAACATAACATCAAAGTATTATAAACCGCGTCTGTAACTTTATATCAGTTCATATTAGACATTCAGTATTTGGTTGGTCCTCCTCGTACTCTAATAACCTCTGAAAGGTGACGTGGCATGCTTTGATGAGGTTATTTATCTTATTCACTGTGATTTCATCCCAAATTGTCACTAGAAGGCATTGCAACTCAGATACAGTAGCTGGTTTAGGATCGTGGTTAGCAATTTTCCGACTCAGTTCTGTCCAACAGTTCTCAATAGGATTAAAATCTGGAGACTTTGCTGGCCATGGAAATCTTGTGACGCTCTCCTGGTCGAGATAATCCTATACAATATGTGCACAGTGGCCAATGTCATTATCATTCTGGAACACAAGGTTATTGCCTAACCTTGCCCTAGCATATGGCAGAAATGTCTTCTCTGTGTGATTCCTTTAGCAGGCACCATTGATGGTTCCCTGGAAGATATAAAGAGCAGTTTTTCCACCATGATGAATAGTTGCCCAAACATGTACTCCACCACCTCCGTGTCTTCCCTGTGGGAAAGGCAGTCTTTCCTCATCTGTTCTTCAGGCAAACGACGAACATGAATCCCACCATCAGCTTTAACAAGCTGGAAACAGAACTCATCTGAAAAGATGACATGTCACCAGTGCCCTACCTGTAAGTTGGCATGCTGTCTTTCCCAAATAACATGGTTAAGGTAGTAAATTCTGTTTAATATCGGTTTTCAGATAACACTTCTTGCAAAATAACCTGTTTTGGTTAGTCTCCTATTCACTGTTCTTCTGTATACCTTGGTATGATTGTGTTCATGCCATTCCTGTTGTAAGGTGTTTCAAAACTTCTTTCAACCTGGATGTATAGCCTAATCAAAATATGGTCATCTCGGGCAATAGTTTTCCGACGCCTATCAATAGATTTTCCTGGAACAACGTCTCCTGTAGTTCGATGACGTTTCACTACACTGGATACAGTACACTATATAAAATAGGTAAAGTGGTACATCTACATTAATACCCCTATACAAGATACAGTCCAAATAAGTAATACGTATATTTATTACAGAATAATTTAAAATATTTAGTTAGAGTTATCTTATTAAATCCATAAAAATCAATTTATTCATTAATATATTAATGTTGGAAATTAGAAACTGTTATAAGACCTGCTACTATGTAATTCTTATAGAATCTTTCAAGATCTTGACAGTAGCATGGAGGTGGAGGATGGGAACTATACTAACAATGTAGGTTTGGCTTGTATAGTAATACCTTAACATCGTGGTATTTATATTTAAACATCATTATAGGGGCCTGAATTTCAACTTTAAGGACAGTTTTACTGTCTCTCCCATTGATGTATGTATTCCAATTATTTATTTTTTCTTAGATTTATTTTATGTTCTAGTTTTTTTCAGCAGCCACCTTCCCACATCTGACTGCAGACAGCGAAAGGTGGTAAAGATGTGGGACATTCTGGGTTAGAGCACCCATATCTACTCTTTTTTATTTGTTATTTGTTATCATTGTTATGAATGTGAGGTCTGTGAGAATGAGGTTAAACTGGATAGACGGTGTACCCCCAACGCAATTTGGGTCTTACTTCCACCAGTACCTCGAAAATCAGGGTACATTGCATAACTACCCATCTTATGGTGTGTGCCCCTGTGGAACATGTCTGTTTTGTAACTGCATTGTTTTTATTTTTGCTTTCATTTTCTACGTAATATTACAAAGTTATATATACCTTTCCATTTCTCTTGTTTCATGAACTAGTTTATTAAATTGACTTTCCATTTTTAATACAGGGTCTTAATGTCTTATTTTCCTTTTCCCTAAGTTCCTCCCTTCTCTTGATAAGCATTTCTTTGTTTACTTATGAAAGTGAAATGTTTATCGTGTCTTTATCCTGCCTGTAAAACCTTATAAATAAAGGGCGAATGATTTTACCATACAAACAGGCTAAACCATTGTTAAGAGATGACTGCGCAAGTGATTTATCATCGAGAATAATAGTGTTTTTTGTTTTTTTTACAATGTAGAATTTTAAAACTTTTATAATGATATTCTAGCTGAGTGATTCTAACATAGTAATGCATATTATTATGTTTGGCAGACCACAACTCAATTTCTTGCTGTGTGACAGTCCATGTCGGCACTGCTGGTCATGTTTTATCTAACGGCCCTGCATCTTGACAATAGCCGTGCAGCATAGTTTCCACTAAAAACGACTACATTGTAAGACTTTCAGGTCCAAACATCTCACAAGGACGGCGGTTTCCCAGGGATCATTTCATGAGTCTTATGACACAAAAATCCAGAAATGCTTTGTCTGGTGACTTGAAGGGTATATCTTTGTGTAGACTAGCACAAATACCCGTTTAATTTTTCAGCTGTTTGAGGTATGTGATATTTGAACAGGATATTTTAGATCGCATATCTTGTTGGCCTTATTATCAAACTGAGGCCCGGCATGGCCAGGTGGTTAGGGCTCTCGACTCGAAATCTGCGGGTCGCGGGTTCGAATCCCCATCACACCAAACATGCTTACCCTTTCAGCCGTGGGGGCGTTATAATGTGACGGTCAATCCAACTATACGTTGGTAAAGAGTAGCCCAAGAGTTGGCGATAGGTGGTGATGACTAGCTGCCTTCTCTCTAGTCTTACACTGCTAAATTAGGGACGGCTAGCGCAGATAGCCCTCGTGTAGCTTTGCGCGAAATCCACAACAAACAAACAAACAATTATCAAACTGAGATTCTCCTTGATTATTTTGCATTCTGTAGGCATGGGACATGTAGACGGCTTTTGCTATTGTTCTTTGTATTTGTGGATTATCAAAAAACTACACTTTTCTTACCCCGTGTGGGGTTTGATTTACTGCAGGTCTGCTTTTGGATGGTCCTGGTACCTCAAGTTGATTTGTATTCCTTTATTTTACTAATGTCGTTAAGTACAAGAGGTATTTCAAATCTAGAAATTCTAAATCCTTAATCTGTATTTTGTGTAGAAAAGGGTAGTTACATACATTTTACAAATGCGATCAGTTTTTGGCGGCATCACACTACATACGTTATGGTAAACAAAGTCAAAATGCACTTCTGATACATACCCTTCCATTGTGACTTACTCCCCTCCAGTGGCACAGCGGTATGTCTGAGGACTTACAACGCTAGAAACCGGGTTTCGATACC